>NW_025336345.1:6118658-6175188 GCF_004798865.1 Varanus komodoensis
TTTAAGGTGCCACAGGACTCCTTGCAGCAAGAGACCAATATATCTGTCCCTCTGGAACTTATCACTGCAGTAGCAGGGACATCTCAACTTTGTATGCTAGCCTGGCAGACATTTTGACCAAAAAGCAGGCTAAAATGCTTTTAGGACACAATCCTATACATACTTAGACAAATATTTCTATAATTCCCACCTTGCCCGAGCAAGCCATGTTGGCTTGAGCCAGCTGGGAGTTGTAGGCCATTTTTTTCTGTCTAAATATGTGTGGGATTGCAATGCATGCTAAATGAATAAAGCCATCAAGACACCTTTTCATCACATCTTAATACATTATACATCTGATAGCCATAAAACCTCAGTCTGAAACATTAAGCCATCCCAGTGGCAGCAATTAAAAAAATGTAGAGTGCCAGACGTACAAAAGTTGTTTGAAATGAAAGGTTTTTCAGGACCAGGTTTTAATACTAATGGAGTACGGGCAAGAAATATGTCCTTTGGTAGCACATTCCTCAAGCATGGGACCACTTCCCTTAATGTCCACCTGTGTGATAGATAGCAGGCGTAAGAACATGGCCCAATAGGCCCGCTCTCAAGGCCTGGACTGGTTCATAAAGCAGTATAAAGAGTCATTCAGATAACCTGGTCCTACTGTTTAGGGCTTTAAAGGACATTATTTGGTGGTGTTATAAGCAGTCAAGTTGTCTCTGATTTATGACAACCCTATGAATGAAAGCCAAAATGTCCCATCCATGACATCCCTGCTCACCTATTCCACATTCAAGGCTGTGGCTTCCTTTATGGAGTCAATCCATTTCTTATTTGGTCTTCCTTTTCTTCTTCTGCCTTCAGCTTTCTCTAGCATGATTGCCTGATGTGTCCAAAGTATGACGACCTCTTGTCATTTTTCCTTCCAAGGAAAGTTCTGGCTTGATTTGATATAGGACCCACTTATTCATCTTTCTGTTGTTTCAGGGTATTCACAAAGCCATTCTCCAGCACCATGTTTTGAATGCATCTGTTTTCTTACAGTCATCTTTCTTCACTGTCCAGCTTTCACACCCATACATTGTGATAGGGAATACAGTGGTGTGAATGACACCAACACTTTAAATTGTTCCTGGAAACAAATACATAACTTTCTTCTCTGACTATGTGACACTTGCAAGCATCCAAGAAGTTGCATTCTGTATCAGCTGAAGTTTCTGAACCATTTTTAAAGGCAGCCCTACACAGAGCAAATTGCAATAGTCGAGTCTGGAAGTAACCAAGGCATGTGTATGGAATGCGCTCCCTAGAGAGGTCCGCCTGGCGCCGTTGTTATTTGCTTTTCGGCGCCAGGCGAAGACCTTTTTATTTAAGCGGTATTTTAACTGTTAATATTATTTGATCTTATCTGGCCAGGGCGGCTTATTTTATATTGTATTTTTTGGATTTTTAATGTTTATATGTGTTGTGATTTATTTTATAATTGCTTTTATTTATTGTTTGTAAGCTGCCCCGAGGCTTCGGCAAATGGGGCGGCATAAAAATGTTTAAATGAATGAATGAATGAATGAATGAATGAATGAATGAATGAATGTGTAATTTAGGCAAGGGCCTCTTTCTCGAGATGGGATTTGAGTTTGCAAATCAGCCTAAGAGCTGCTAAAAGGCACTGCTAGCCACCAATAGCACTTGCACCTCCACAGAAACACTGGGGCTTTTTTCTGCTGCACTACTAAAGGCTTTTCTTTGTTGCTGTAAACCAGGATTGGTAATCTGTGGCCTTACAGTGTTGGATTCCAGCTCCCATCTGCCTCAGTCAGCATGGCCAGTATTCACTAATTATAGGAGTAATATAATCCAACAACATCTGGAAGACCTCAAAGGCTAGGAAGCTACTTTATTTCAATCCTATGCTCACATTCTCTCTGTGTTGCCATGGTTTGAATCCAAGGCCATTCAGATCCCTCCTTTCTGGTTCAGTGCAGTGTTTGGCCAATGAAAAGAAACAGATTGCAACTGGCTGTAATGGGAAGCTTCCTTCCTCTGTGCCTCCCCCGTGACTGGGGAATGCTCAGCCGTCTCAGCACTCTTGGACTACAACTCCCACCATACTCACCCATTGGCCGTGCTGGCTGGATTGATAGGAGTTGGAGTCTGACATCTAGAGGGCCACAGGTTCTCTACCCCAGACACACACATAGCATATTGTTCCTGTTATTGCAAGTCATCCTCACCTGGCTCTTTTATTTTCCCCATAGCCTTTCTGGCAGAGACATGATTGGCATTGCGTTTACTGGCTCAGGCAAGACCCTTGTGTTCACCCTCCCCGTGATCATGTTCTGTCTGGAGCAGGAGAAGAGGCTACCGTTTTCCAAGAGAGAAGGGCCATACGGGCTCATCATCTGCCCCTCAGTAAGCCCCCTGGCCTCTGGCCTGCATTTAACTGATCTTGCGCATGTGCTTGGATTTCGGGGGCTGGGGGGAGGTGCAGTGGGGGAAACAAAGTGCCCGAGGCCAGTGGAAGAAAGGTTGTCAGTGCTGGCTAACCGGGGGCCTTTATTTCTGCAGAGGGAATTGGCTCGCCAGACTCACGGCATTCTTGAGTATTACTGCCGCCTGCTGCATGAGGATGGGATGCCTGCCCTGCGCTGCGCCCTTTGCATTGGAGGCATGTCTGTCAAGGAGCAGATGGAGACCATCAAACAGTAAGGGCAGCACTGGGGGCAGATAACAGCCGGCTTGGAGCTGCTGCTTTTTTCTTCTATGCATGTCAAGAAGACAGGGCCTGTATTCACTCCCCTCTCCTCATATACCTTTGTTACAGTCCCCGTATAGCTGCCTTCCCCAGCCTGGAGCCCTCCAGATGTTTTAGATTTCAACTTTCTGACAGTTGGTCTTGCTGGCTGAGGCTGGTAGGAATTGAAGTCCAGAACACCTGGAGAGCACTGGTTTAGCATAACAGCATTTGCTTACTTCAGGACTTTGTAGTTCCACAGAAGATGATTCTTATTTTCAGGCACTGCAACTTCCAGCTTCCCCCTTTCAAAAGATCCTGTTCTGACAGTCCTACTCTTTGTGAATGCACACACTGCTTAGGTACTCTAAGCTACCATGTTGGTGTCCTCTCTGGTAAAGCAGTTGGTCTGAAAGGAAGGCCATATGCACAGGAGCAGTTGCTCCATCTGCTTATTCCTTGAGGCTGCTGACATTAATTTCATTCTTGCAAGAGGGAACAGATTTTCAAGGGGATGAGATGGTGGGATGTGGATACTTCAGCAGGGGCTAACTGCACCCCTGCTCTTTGACAACAAAAACATTATTCGAACAGAGCCAATGGCAAATCTGACTCCTTCTGTTCCTGCAGTGGTGTGCACATGATGGTGGCAACACCAGGCCGGTTGATGGATCTCCTGCAGAAAAAGATGGTGAGCTTGGATGTCTGCCGCTACCTGGCACTGGATGAAGCTGACAGGATGATCGACATGGGCTTTGAGGGAGACATTCGCACCATCTTTTCTTACTTCAAGGTATCAGGCAGGGCAAGCTGTGCTCTATTCCATTCTTCCGATGGGATCATGCCAGAGGCAGGCATGGCTTGGGTGTTTTTTTGGACTGGGCAGGCTGCATTCTTTTCATTTTTTGAACATTTTCCTTGCTTTGAGGTCTTTGTTTCTGGCATCCACAACTTTCTTCCTGTCGAGATGAAAATTTACAGGCTGGTGCTGGGGTCAGGTGAGGTGAGCTGAGGCTTGTTTTCACATCTAGGAATCTGTCCTGGAATGTGCAAAGGAGTTCTAAAGAGGAGAGCACCTTCACATCTTCTTTACCACTCAGTCACCAGAACTTGGCCTTATACCAGGAATTTGGAGAAATATGTCCAGGTTAGACAGTGAGATACCTAGGTAGATTCGAGGTCTGGCCTATGTTTTGTTATTAGAAATTGAGCTGAAGGTGTTTCTGCCCAAATAAATAACTTACTGAAGACACTTATTGATCCTGAGTGCATCTTTCTTCTCTTGTGTTCTGGATGAGGTTTGTGGTGTTGCAGCTGATTGGTTGGTTATATTTGGGATGTGCATTCACTGCTGTAAGGTGAAATGAGCATTCTGTCCAAAAAAAACCCAAATCCTGTGACTTCTAGCTTGTGCAAATGAAGCAAGATTTGCATATTTTCTTTCACATCTTTTACTCTGTTTCTGTTAGCACTAAGGAGGGGCAGAGAGCTATTCAAGGTACCCAAACCCCTCCCATTCTTCGCTTCCTGCCCTTCAATATTTGACATCCTGCCAAGCAATGCCTGCTATGTTTGAACCTATTTTCAGCAGCCCTGAAGCTAGGAATATCCTTTTTGGAATGAACCTGAGATTCTCCATATGCTAAATTCTCTCCTTAGTAAAAAAGTTGTTTTGTTTTCAGACTTTCAAACTGTTCATAGGATAGTGAACCTGTCTTTCACCTGCAGCCTCACTGAGCCACTTCTCAGCAATTGCAGGGACTGTTTGGTGGCAGGATCCTGCCAGTGTGGCCTCTTCGAACTGGCTGTTCCTAGTCACCCACTAGTACGGGTCTTTTTCACCCTTAGGGCCAGAGGCAGACCCTTCTCTTCAGTGCCACCATGCCCAAGAAGATCCAGAACTTTGCCAAGAGTGCTCTGGTGAAGCCCATCACCATCAACGTGGGACGCGCAGGAGCGGCCAGCTTGGATGTCATACAAGTGCGTCACTGGCTCACAGAGCCCTGCCTCAGCCTGGTTATAGATCTGGTTGCCTTACATTTATCAAGTTAGGGCAACACAGTTTTACCTGTAGCTGTTCAGAGGGTTGTCTTTAATACTCTCAACTAATAACAACCCTACTCTTAGGTTCGCTAATAACTTGACCAAATCCATGCACTGAGCTTAGCGCTTGCTTAAGGTAGGACTGGGGAACATAGGGTCCTCCAGATGATGTTGGACAATAGCTCTTGTCGTCCCCGATCATTAGCCATGCTGGCTGGAGATGATGGGAGTTAGGATAGACTGGCTTAGAATGTGACCCTACAGTTCACTCTTCCAAGCCCAATGCTTGGTCTTCTGAGTCCTGATCAGGTAACTTGAGCTGCCTGCTGCTTGTCTTCATCACACGGAAAGTATGGCCTTCCTTTGACTCTGCCATCTCTCTCTGCTTGTATCTAGGAAGTGGAGTATGTCAAGGAGGAGGCCAAGATGGTGTATTTGCTCGAGTGTCTGCAGAAGACCCCACCACCTGTGAGTGCAAGCTCAGCCCGTGCTCAGCCCTTGAGTCTCACTGTTTTGGCTCTTGGTACTCCTCGTTTGAACGGAAACATAACCTGAGCTGGGGTGGTCTGACTTTCTTCTGAAGCAGGAGATTTTGGTGCAGCTATAGAGTGGCTGCTCGAGCATTTAGTGTGGACCCTGCTTAGGTTGTGGTATTGACACTTGTTCTACTGGGACACTGATTCTATACTGGTACTTTCACTTTTCTTGGCAGGTTCTTATTTTTGCTGAAAAGAAAGCAGATGTTGATGCAATCCATGAATACCTGTTACTTAAAGGGGTAGAAGCTGTAGCCATACATGGTGGAAAAGGTCAGCAGAATCTTGATTTGAATGCACTCTTTTTATTTGGGGGAACATGTCTAGGCCACAAACATGTAGCAGTCTGAATTGGGAATTGGGTCTGTAATGGATCCAGCAGCCTGCTGTGGACCTTGTCTTCCTCCTCCATGGAACTATTTACTTAAATGGAAAGATCATCAGGCTCAAACGAACCTTGAGAAGGCAGGTCATCTTATCAAAGGTTAGAAGAGAACCTCGTTAAAGAAAAGGCCCAAGTGTCTTAGCAGAGCTTAGGAATCCGCAGTGTTGCCTATGGCATGCTAGCCATACTCAGTGCAGATCAGTGAAATGGCTTTTGGAACTAAGAAGATGCCCAAAGCAGCACAGCTCTCAATGAGCATGCTCAGAATAAAAGTTAAACTGAATGTTTGCTAAAATGCTGTGGGCATTGCCTGTGAACCTCTTACCCAGTAGCAAAGTTGGACCCACATTCTTGATCTCGATGCATAGTTATTACTATTAAACAGAAATCAAACCTTCCCTCACTTTCAGTTTTCAGCTCTGCTAAAGAGAAGCCTCCCTGATGGAAACAGTGCCCCCCTTTCTTGCACAGCATCAGAGGTTACATTTCTTGCTTGCTTTATTTATGTATGAGATTTCTATCCCACCCATTAGCCAAAATGGCTCTCTCCTGTCCAGTAGAAATTTCAGCATCAGAAACGAGATGTGCTTGAGAAGCCTGTGGAGTGGTTCATTCTGACACTTCATATATGTGTCTGTTTGGACAATGGGCCTGTTGTCTTGGGGTTGTGACTAATTCTTAGTAGAGAATGGAAATTGCTGTAGTCTTTGGATCATGGTCAAGGGAAAATTCCACCGCCCCTGCTAATGCTTTGTTTCTTCTTGCAGACCAAGAGGAGCGGACTAAGGCCATTGAGGCCTTCCGGGATGGCAAGAAGGATGTTCTTGTTGCTACTGATGTTGCTTCCAAAGGCTTGGACTTCCCAGCCATCCAGCATGTCATCAACTACGACATGCCTGAAGAGATCGAAAACTATGGTATGGAAGAGAGACTCTTGTCCTGAAGGGATTTGGCTATTAGAAGGATTCTCACATGTGCAGAGAGCATCTCCTGGGAGAGAGCAACTCTAAGCCATACTCAGAAACCTTTGAGTGCAAAAAGCTTACCCTAATAAGACTTGGCTGGCTGTTCTGCAGCACAAGACTATGCTTTATATGCGTCCGGAAATGAAATGGGCTAATTTAGGATGATTGCCCCTCAGATAATAGAACAGGGAGCAGTTATTGGCTTGCTATGTTGATGTGCTTTTTGACAAGTGTTGCTTTTTTCCCTTTTTGCTTTCCAGTTCATCGGATTGGGCGTACAGGTCGCTCAGGGAACACTGGGATTGCCACCACCTTCATCAACAAAGCCTGTGGTGAGGAACCAAGAGGGCCTGCTGTGCAGGTTGGGTGAACTGCGCAGAGGTGAAAAGGATGTGCAACTAGTGACTGGCGCCAGGGCTGAGCTCTAGTACCAACGGGGTGGAGTGGGGCAGCTGCTGACAAATCTGCCACAGATTCTTATGAGTCACTGCTGAAAATAGAACCCTCTGGGGAGCCGGGGTATGGCTTGTGGGTGGCATGGGTCCGTTGTGAGTGCCTCCCTAATGGAAACTGCCTGTGCAACAAGTGAATAGCTGTCACGGCTTGCTTCCTCTAACTGAAGCCCATCGCGTCTTGTCTGAGGAGCTGGCCTGTGCCTTTTTTAACTGGCTTCTTGGTTCGCAGATGAGTCGGTGCTCATGGACCTGAAGGCACTGCTGCTGGAGGCAAAGCAGAAGGTGCCACCTGTGCTGCAGGTGCTGCATTGCGGCGATGAATCCATGTTGACTATTGGGGGTAAGTGGCTGGGTCAGGAGCTGTGGGCTGAGAGGTCACCGTCTTGTCTGAGGCTGTTGAGAAGGCTGGGATGGTTTCACTGGTTAAAGCAGCTCAGCCTCCACTGGGGGTGGATTGGGCAAAGGCCTCCAGGAAAACGTTCTGGTCATAAGTCATCAAAAGTCATGGAAGACCATATCTAGTTCATAACCTCAAGAAAGAGAAGGTCAAAGGACCACCAATTGTAAACCCAAACCAAGCCTGGGTGTATTTAATTTCTCTTACACACGATTAAAGTTTTAAAGCTCAATTCTATGTATAGGCATGTTGAATACTTAGTGCCCCTTTGACCAGAGGTGTTGAGTCCCTTTCACCCCAGTGGTTGCACTCAGCTTCCGAGTGTCTTTCAAGGTACATTCTAGTCATCATCACTGACAGAGCAAAGGGGCCTGAGTGACAAATGCAGCACACTATAGAACGCTGCTCTTAGTTGCAGCACTTAAGCTTAGGAGAGGCATTTGAACCTTCTGGAATTGGGAGGAAATACACCAAAGCTGGGAAACCACTGGAGGATTCATAGCTGGGGGAAAAGGGCCTGAGGCCATTGAGGGAAATGGGTAGAGCATAGGGAAGGAGCATGGCTGTCTGAGAAATCCAGTTATGGATCCCACGTGGGCCAAAGTTTCAGTACCCTTGCCTAGACCATGCCTGAGTGCTGCAGAGAATTTTCTCTGCTTCCATTGCCTCCTTCTTTTCTCCACATTGTGCACACATTGGAAGATCTGCCCTCTGAGTGACGCACATACTTCTCTTTCAGAAGAGAGGGGCTGTGCCTTCTGTGGAGGCCTGGGCCATCGCATCACAGACTGCCCCAAGCTGGAGGCCATGCAGACCAAGCAAGTCAGCAACATTGGGCGCAAGGACTACCTGGCACACAGCTCTATGGACTTCTAGGTGTTCTCTGCCTTTGGGCTAGCCATAGTGAGGCACATGAACGGAACTTTCTGCTGTAGCTTACTGGAGAGATGCCTTTCAGCCGGAGTGAGAAATACGATACTAGTGGGCTTTTTCCTTTCCGGGAGCCTGCCATTGCTTCACCACTGCCGATGTGGCGCAGTTGTAGATCCTGTCCCAAAGGAAGAGTGTGACCATCATTTTGTTTTCCAAGCTCCCATAGACAGGAGGATACAGATCATAGGACGCCTTCTGCTATTTTCCGATGGTCATTTGGTTGGGCAGATATAGTAGACCGTATCCTCTGTTAACATCCACTGTTATCTTTAAGCCATTCAGCCCTTCTTCCTTGAAAATGACAGACCGATGCTGCAATAGTCCATTGCATCAGTGATTATTGTCATGCAACATTGGGCAAGCCCCGGGCTATTCAGCCAATGACCCTGAAGGGGAGGCAGGGACTGGTGACTGTTTGGTGGTTTGCTGCTACATGCTCTGGTTCCAGTCACCCTTTCTCAGGCATTACATGCCTCCATTCCCCATGTGGCTCCACTTGCCTGTTTCCAGCCATGCTGCCTTCCTCGAGCAACTCTGCTCTTGTGTGACTTCTGCAGCTGCAGAACACGAGTTCTGTTTACCCCACCAACGCACATTGAGTCAAAAGTCCCCCGGGACCGTCTGTGTCTCCTGGGACTCCTCTGCCTGCAGTAACTCCCTATGTGCATGCAGGCCCAAAAGAGGAAGTTGGCGGGCAGAGGAAGTCAGCAGCACTATCGTACATACTGACTCATTCCTGTGGCAGCCACAACAGCTTACGGTCTCAGCAGCCTTCCTCACTCCTCCTGGTTTGCCTGTTTGGAGGAGACGCTATGGAGCACCCCGTGAAAGAGGGGATTCTCTACGTGCAGCATCCCAAATTTGGAAAGGTAAATGGGAGTATCTGATTTGGGGGTGGCAATGGGCTAGGTGGGTGGATTTGGTGGTTTTTGTAAGTCTTATCAAACTCGGGACCAGGATCCTGGCATGAGGGGTGCCTTCTGTAGGGCAGGGTGGAACCTGCAGTAGCTGCGATAACTTGATGTCTGCTTCCCACCTTTTTATTTGTTGTGTTACTGAATTGTGAGTTTACAGATGAAAGTGATGTCATCTTTGAATGTAAATAAATTCTGTAACAAATTAAAATGAATTACTGTATATATCAAGGGGCAAAGCTGAAGATTATTTCTGTCTGTCTGTGTTGTGTTCAGAATATGCTTTGCTGGACTGAGCTGGCCATTCTGTCTTGAAAGTGCAGGGTGGTTCTAGGGTCCTTCTGTCTGTGGAGACCCCAGAATCTAGTCTGTGTCCTTCTGTAGGAGGAGTGTGAGGACTAAGGGGCTTGTAGCCTGGTGCTGGCAGTAAGGGACTTGCTTAACAGAGATAATAATAATGTTGCTCTGCGCTGTCTCTTGGGGCTGAGGACTGATTTGGATCTCTCACTTTCTACCCCAGCCTTTCTTCCCCTGCTCTCTCTTATCAACTGTATTGCTGCATATGCCAGCTGATGCAAATGAAGTCGCAGGCTCCCCAGGGGTGGGAATTGGCTGCAGCGCCAGAGCTCAGGCCAGTGCCTGCTCATGTGGGACGGATGTGGCGTGATCACGGCAATGAACTGGTTCAGCGGTGTTCTCATTTTCAGTCACCTGCCCGAAGATGTATGGCCGGCAAATGTCAAGTGATGCCACGCCCACTAGAAAGGCATGGATAGTTTAGCACTTATAGGAAGTTTTCAGATACTTGCATTCTTTTAATTGGTGTGGCAGCAACCTGGTAGAGTAAGCCAGCATAACACACAAGACCACCTAGGAAGGGCAGTCAAAACGGGGACTTTCTTAGTCCCTGCCACACCAGTGGATTCCAAAACACCTTGCCCACCCTTGATTGCAGATGGGTATTTGGCAAATGGTGACTGAGATTGAAAGTGTTCATAGCGGATGTATCAAGTGAGCCAACTTTATTGCTGAGCTGCTGTCCTTTTTAATGGACCACTCAGCAAACCAGATGTTACAAAAGAGGCTATAGCCCGCAGTTAACCCATGGATGTTGGGAAGGGATCCTCTTCCCTTTTGTTTTGAAATAAATGCTGCTGGCGGAAAGAGCAGACAAGCAGCCCACTAGGTGCATTCTGTATTTGGTGCCCTTTGGGAGATGGCAACAGCATCTGTTCTTACTCTCTCTGGGTCTTGCATTTCCCTATATTGGTAGTGCTGGTGGTGGGGAATCCCTCATGCTGACTTCTCCCTTCCCCATCCAAATTCTGCTTTGTGGTAGCCAATGGTCTGTTCATTTTGGCTGCACTTAGTAGCCAACTCAACGGTTATTATTGTAACAGCCAGAGAAGCATTCTCATTTCCTGCTTTACAGGGATAACCTCTATCCTTTTAAAACCAACTGACTGGGGACAGATTTTTACAGGAGGAGACCCTGTACATTCATGAATGACAGCCTTCCCTGATCTGCTGTCACTAAGTGTTTCAGTCTACAGTTCCCAGCATTCCTGACCACTGGCCACACTGACCAGCGCGGATAGGAGTTGGCTGAAAACAGCTGGAGTGCACCAGTTGGGGAAGGCTGCCTTATAAGAACCCCTCTGAGTGACTGTGACACAGAGACTGTGCCCCAGAGGCACCCTACCCCCTTCTGTCAGATATTTGACTGTTTAAAAATATTAACGTATAGTATACACCACAGGGATTTCTCCCACAGTTCACCAGAATTAAATTTCTTATCCCTCACTGGTAACCTGATGACCACCTTTATGGATCCCCAGGGGACATCCAACTTGTGAAAATTTGCTTATTGTACTTCACTTATCTTGCTGCTTAGCTCCAGTTGTGAAATAAATGGGAATGCCTTGAAAAGGAATCCAAAGAGGAACGGGAACAGGCTGTTCTTAGGTGAGCTAGGAGAACTGAAGGCCCGCAAATACTAGTCATGGTAGCCTGTAGCTGTTTCATGCAGCTAGCTTTGCATTTGTCTTTTTTGTTTGCCGAGGACAACTTCAGACCTAACCACACATTTCCAGGCTTTTCTATACTACAACCACACAGCTTGCAAACCATTTGTTTAAAAAAGATCATGTATAAACATGAGGAGGCAAAAAATGCTGAATTCTGTGCCAGATACCAATTTTTGTATATAAGTGGCAATCCCATAGATGCCATGAAAACCAGTGTAGTGTTAGTGGTTAGCAGGCTGGAATAAACTAAGGAGATGCAGGATCTAGTCTCCACTCAACCATAAAACTAACTGGTGACTCTGGCTCAGTTGCTGACTGTGCCTAACTTCAATGTGAAGATTGATTGGAGAAGAAAAGACCACGTAACCCACCTAGGCTTCTTGCAAGCAGAAATAATTATAGTGATAATGACCAACATTCAGTGTATGCACAATCATGGCTTGGGCTTACATGGAGTAAATGTCCCGGAAGGGCTGTGGAACAATCCCAACTTCTTGTCTTGGATTCCATGAAGCAACCCTTAGCAAGTAATCTGTGGGCAGTTCAGCCACACAGCCATCATATTGCAGTCTGGGTCACTAGCTTATTTTGGCATTTTGAAAGTTTCCATCAAAATATTAAAGAAGCTACTTTCCTATTGCTGCTGCTTATGTGCACATTTTCCAGGGGTCATTTAGTTTCCCAGACTGTCTGTTCACTGCTGGGCATGTCCCTGATTGGATGCTGTCACTCTTTGCCTCTGCTCGCAGAAGACTTGGCGGAAAGTGTGGGCCCAGCTCTTTCCTGACAGCCCATCTGGTGTTGCACGGCTTGAGTACTTTGAAGGTGTCGCAATGGAGAAGGCCTCCCTGCGGAAGGGGGAGCGCAAGGTGATCCGCCTCTCAAGCTGCGTCTCTGTGAAACGGGTGGGGGAACACAGCTCCCCCAAGGACACAGCCCCCTTCTGCTTGTGCCTGATGGAGCGCAACTGCCTGCTGGCAGCAGATCACCCAGATGACTGGATAGAATATATCTGCCAACTGGCTTTTCAGGTATGAATCCACTCACCCCTGTATGCACTGAACCAGGGGGGTGTCTCCTCACACTTGCAAGCTAGCTGTGGGAGCCAAATCCAGATGCTGCTGCTTCCCCCAGTTGTCACTTGTAGATGCCCGATTTCTGCTCTGAGCAGGGATGACCATCATGGTCTCTCCTACTCTAAAATTACCCTATTTTTGCTACTTGTGCCACTGTGTGAAGAGGCCCTGGATTAGACTGTGATGACTGTTAATGTCCCCTGCCCTCTTACTGTGTGTGTGCACATGTATGCATGCATGTTCAGTAGCTGTATGTTCCTAGCTTGGTTTTGAACATAAATATGACTATGCTCTTGCGAAAATTTGAAAGAATAATTTCTTCTGGGAACCCAAATAATGAAGAAGCATTGGACATTCAGGGTAAGGCCTTATTATATAACCTGTTCCTAAGCCATATTATTCAAAAGTTAGACCCAGTGATTTTAAGGTAATGCACAACAGAATTCAAGTTTAATGTTCAAAGAGTTTTACAAGCTCTTTCTCTTTTAATTAACTCTGGCTGTTCATTTAACCCATATAAAATGGAGATAACAACTGTAAATGGAGATAATAACAACTTTGCAAGATTGTGACATGACAAACAAGATAATGAAAACTGTGTTCATTGCATGTTTGTGGTGTTCAGACACACTATCAATGATCATATACTTGCTGAGGATAAAACTGAGGATACTTGCTGAGGATAAAAGAGAAAGCAACTCATGTGAGGAAGTATTGTAACATCTACAATTTCCTTAAAAGTTAGTTAACTAGACCCTGATCCTGCAGGGCTTGTCTAAAAACATAAGAGAGAAAGAAGCATGTATGTGTTGGAGTCAGAAGTGAGAAATGCCGGTTTAACTTTGGTTTGAAATAAATTTGGTTTGAAGTATGCTACCATCATGTAAGAATGGGGGTAGACTCTTAGGTATACTGTTACACTGCTAGAAATTGCCCAGTGCTCAGGTTATACTTTGAGCAAGGAGGAATACAAATGTTTCAATTTGTTATGATTTGTTATGATGTCTTCTTCCTGGTTTCACCTTCTCCTTGTTCTGGTGTGCACAGAGGACACCTGCCCCAGCCAGCACAACCACAAACACTCGCAACCCGCAGCCCCTCATGGAGGAGAATGCCATCTACTCGTCTTGGCAGGAAAGTACGTATGCTTCCTTTAACGGCCCAAGGACTGGGGTGGAGACCTGCAGCGAGGCAGGGCATCGTGGGTGTGACACTAGTTTTGCTTGCACCATCTTTAGGTGCAACGAACAGCGGATGGAGGAAAGGCCCTCCTTGGAAGGCTGGGCTTAAGAGGAGGTATGAGGAGCTATGCTGTAGAGAGAGATGCTACACAGCTGGCATGGGGGCAACCCTCTAGATGTCGCTGGGTGCTGGCTGGGGTGGCCGCTCCCTCTCTCATACTCAATAAGCCACCCAATAAATGTCCGGAGTATAGGCACACTCTAGGAAGGAGACTCCTATGGCAGAAACCATAGAGTTTGTTCTTAGAGCATTCCTTCCCCTTTTCCTGTGGGGTAGTGTTGAAGGCCTCAGGAGGCCCCTAGAAGGGGTCTGGTGAGCTGCTTGTGGCCCACACGCTGCATTTTTGGACCTCTGCTTTACAGTTACCCCAAAACCAGCTACCTGAGATAAAGCTGTTCAAGCCACTTCGCTCCCTGAAGCAAGGGACAGGATAGCGACACCCCTGCCTTGTCTTTCCACATGTGGAAGCTAACAGATCTGGCCACTGAATCTTATTTCCACATCAGCAGTACGACTGCATCTTCCACTGCACCTGACAGCAGCAGAGTAGTTCAGGGAGCATGAGCCCCAGGCATGACGGTGTGCTCTGAATATCCTCCTGGCCAGTTTCTGCTGCCTGAGGTGAGTGCCTCAGCCCCGGTGTGAAGTAGAATTCCCAAGCCCCTCCTCAAGAGAGACCCTGCAGCTGATCTAAAAGATTTGGAAATACCATAAGTAATATTCGCATAACTGGACTTGCCCTCCTCACTTGAACTGACAGCTTTAATCCACTCCTTGAGAGAGTTATGCAGACCATGCAACAGTTTGATTTCAGCAAGAGAAGCAGAAGCACACTGAAACTGGGGCAACTGGAGGCAAAACACTATGACAAGCAGTACACAGATGTTCTGTTTAAAGAAAAAAACAGGAAGAGGAATGAACCGATCATTTTATGAAGAATGATGTGTCTTCCTACAAGATAGGAATCACTGTTGGAAGGATGTGAACTCATAGGCACAAGAGGGTGCTTTGTGAGACTCTTATGGAAAGGGGGAATAAAGTGATGGAAAGCAAGAGTTCGAAATAAGCTCCTGAGCACTGTGCATTTCACATGTGGCCATAGGAGATGAGCAAGGGGGTATATGGGTAAGATCTGTGAAAGAGTCACATAGGCAGAATAATAGTCAGGGCTCCAGGGTATTGAAGAAGTACTACAAAAAAGAGGGGATGCCCTACAGAGCAGCTGGAACTTGAAGATTCTGCCTAGCAGTTTTCCCTTTGCTATGACAGCAAGATACATATCACAAAACAAGTGAATTCATTCCAGTTTATTTGCACCAGTACCAATCTGTGTGTGTGGGGGGGGGGGTTGGTGCAGAATTTTGGATTTGCTTGTGCAGAGTTTTGAAATGAGTGCATGTGTGTGTTTAAAGCCTAAAATCTACAGAGCTGTAGGGAGAAACCAAAAGGACATCTTTGCCTCTGGAATGGTTTGGTGACTTCTTGCAATATCCTTTTCTTCACAGTGTGTGAGTTCCCGGTGTCAATATTCCCCACAGAGGCATCTGCCAGATGCAACCTGAAAGGGAACTACTTAATGGCACCTTTGCTTGAGCAGCTGGTGCTGAAGGACACACAGTCTGGGCACGTTCTCTATAGCTGGCCTTATGCCTTCCTCCGAAGATTTGGCCAGGAAAAGGTATGCAGCGGCTTCCTCTTCTGGTGGCTACAGGGCAGCCTGCTACACATGGTTGAGGCCAGAAGCAAGAGTGGAGGACATCCTGTCTTGCCTCGCTGGCTGAGTGCAGAGGGGTCCATCACTCCCAGCTGACAGGGTTAGCAAGCCCTGATCATACCTTGACCCTGCAGGCAATTTTCGGACTACTCAGACCTGCCACAGGGCAACAGAGATGCTTCAGATGTTGCTTCTTGTAATGTGAGGGGGAAGCCCAGGCAGCCACTAGGTAAGGTGGATGTTCTTTGCTGAACTCCTACACCATCCTTTTTTCGTTTGGCCAGGCTGAATTGTCTTATGGGTTGAAACACACACCCTCCCATTCCACTCTGCACCGTCACTATTGGAATGCAAAAATTAAGTTCCTCCACTCTTTGGATTTGATAATACTGGTCTTCAGTGAGCACCTGTTCCCTTTGCTTCCACTTCCTCTTGGGACTTTTACATTGGCTGATTGGAGCCAGGTAGCACTATTCCATACAAAAGGCCCAAGAGTTCACTGGAGGAATGATGGTTTGGCATGTTGCATGTCAAAGGTGCAGAGGCACTACACTTCAGAGGCAGAGTTCATCAGCTGAATGCATGTCCCTGATTGCTCTAGTTAAAATTGGAGTGACTACATTTGGAGGCTCCAGGGACCAATTTCAATACTCTTGGCACTGCACCCTTATGGGCACCACTAAATTTTGGCAGCAGCATCAAAGCACCAGCAGATTGCAGAGAGGAAACATAGAAGCTCTGCTCATGTAATCCCCAACATGTGGTTGTCCAATCTTTCCTTGAGCGCCCTCACTGATGGGGCCTCAGCTACCTCCCTTGGAAGCCCATTCCATATCCTAGGGGTCCTAAGCGTCAGGAAATACTTCCTGACATCCAACCTGAGGCCTGGTTCCTTGAACTTTGCCCCACTGGAACACATCCTGCCCTCCACTGCAGGGAGGAACAGGCCATGTCCCTTCTCCACATGACATCCCCTCACATTCTGCATCATGAGCATGGGAGGGCAGAGCATTTGTGTACAAGCGCATGCCTGTGCAGGAATGCCCCCTCCTCAGCCGGTATCAAATGCAGCCCTCGGGGCTGAGAAGGATATGTCCCTCTGCCTTAGAAGCTGTTGATGAAACCTGAGTGGAGATGGTAAGGAATAAGAATAGCAAAGCCTAAGAATCCTTACCCTAAGAGAAGACCTGTCTTTCTTCCTCCCCTCTCCAGACTGTGTTCTCTTTTGAGGCGGGACGTCGCTGTGATTCGGGAGAAGGCCTCTTTACTTTTAGCACGGCACGGGCCACAGAGATCTGTAAAGCTGTCTCGGCTGCCATAGAACACCAAAAAAACATTCTTCTGGAAAGAGACAAGAAAACTGGGATTTACTTAGCTGAAGACTGCATCCAAAAAGCAGGGCCCTGGCAGTGGCCCACCAGCATGGGGAGCCAGGAGGAAATGCAGCCGTTGTATGCCAGGCCCCCAAAAGAAGCTGTGGGGACAGGCTTCCCATTGCTGCATGCAAGTGACAGCGGCTTGACTTCCCCAGAGACAGGAGCTCCTGAAACCCCCATCATCTATGCTTCCATCGGCAAGAGCTTCCCACTGTTCCAGCCCTCTGGCAAGGTGGAGACAGTGCCCAAGGAGCAGGGTGAGCCACTTTCTGACCACCTGTATGAGAACCTGCGAGCTCTGGAGCAGCGCCCCCTTTGCCTGGGGTCTCTTGGCTTCAGTTACAGAGACTCCCCTGAAGGCAGCAGTAGTGAGCCTTCGCCCATCTATGATAACAGTCTGGTAGCCACAAAATGCTCAAGCAGTCACTCGAACCTCAACCACAGTGCAGGGCCTGACTCCTACCTGGAGAGCCAATGCCCTCCTCGCCCGCTGGATTGCCAGGAGGCGGCATGTGGTGGTGAGGGGAACGCCAAGCCCAAGGTAAGGGGGGCTGGTGCTTTCAAGCACAAGCTGGTCTCCATGCTGAGCCGGGAAGGAGGTGTTAAGGCAACCAGCAAGAACGCAGGTTCCATGGACAAGTCATAATGGGAGTTCTCCAGCAGCCCCAAGTCATGGAGTGCTTTCCCTCCATGTTCCTTCCTCTTTGCCTTCAGCCTATCCTCCTCCTCCTCTGTGTACTCAGCCATCTTGACAGGGAGGCTCTCTGTGGCTTGAAAATGCAGCCTGTCAGATAAGATGAATCTGATTGCTCTGGGGCAATGCCAACTAGATGCCATCTTGACCCACTCTACTCCATACAATCAGTCCTGGGTAATTAAAAGGTGGGAGCAGGGAATTGTTCTCTTAATCATATCAGTGGATATCGAGGAACCTGGAAAACCTGATGCTTATATTTTGGGATTTCTTTTTCCTTTGTGTCTCAATAAACACAAAGTTTCTTGGATGATTGTAGTCTTGGTTCATCTGGACTCTGCTCAACTTTATACTTGCTGCTGTCTCTCTCCAATCTTTTGGTTTACAGCAGGAGTGTTCTGCCTTTGACCCTTCAGCTGTTTTGGCCTATAACTCTCGATCCTTTTACCATTGGCTATGCTTATAGGGGTGGATGGGAGCTGTAGGCCAAAACAACAAGAGGGCCACAAAGTACACCCCCCCTGCTTTATAGAGAGCATCCCTACTGCTGTGCTGGAGTATTTGTCCCACAGCAACTCGCTTGGTACTTTGCACATGTAAATGAGGACTGTAGCTCTGTGGTGGGATACTGGGTGCCAATTCCACCTTCAGCATAAAGAAACTCCACTTGCAGACATGGGGGAAACTTCTGTACCAGAGTTTGGAGAGCCCCTGCCACTTAGTACTGGACTAAATAGACAAATGATCTGACCTGACCTAAGACAGCTTCATACATGTGTATCTAAGTGGGATCCTAGCTGGAGGTTTTCAGCCTTATATTGCAGGAAATACCAATATGGTGACATTCTACCAATTGCTTTGTCTTGACTCTGTTCTTCCACTAGAGGGCAGCCTACCCCTGCATTTAACAGCTCAATAGTTTGCTTCAGCAAAGACTCTCCCAGTAAGCCTGGGCTGGGGGAGGTGGTGGGCTAAGGGATCCACCCACAGGGGCTTTCATATTCCACTGACTGGCTAGTCAGGTATGCTGAATGCTTTTGTATGCAATATTGTGGTTTGGGCTGTATTGTGTGCTATTGCGAGGAGACGTTCTTTCTGCCGTCCAGAGGTGACCATTTCCTATTACATCTTATTGTGCAGAGTAAACCCCTCTCTTTTAAACAGTGCAATAATGAACAGTAGAATTCTGTATCCCAGACTCTTATCCTTCATCCCTTGTTCAATGGCTTGTATGGCATTTCTGCAGTCTTGGGACTGAGCATCAGACACAAAACAAAAGCAGGAGTGTTACTCAGTCTCTATTTTCATTGCAATAGAGATGCTATGATGTTAAGTGCTCCCCACATCCCTGAGAGGTAAGAAGATCCAGCCCTTTGATTCGCCTGGAAAGGGGAGATCACTGGAGACTGATGGTGTGTTGTAATGTTTGAAATACTTACAAATCTATACAAGTAAAGCAGAGGAAGAGGGAGGCATCCTTAGAAAAGATCAAATGCTTCACATCAGGCCTCCGGAGGGAAGCATGCTCAGAAGCCCTCATCATACAGCACAATATTCTCCCTGGGCAGGTTTGCATGATATGAGAGGCCTCTGGTAGCTTATAAGCCATGCAAAATGGCCCCTTTGTCTGGGCCCCTCAGTATGCCTGGCAGACAATTGGGATCAGTAAAATTCCTGATCCACCTTCTCCCCACAATTCCCTCCTCCGTTCAGTATCCCACCAATATCCCAGGGGATGCCACAGGAGCACTAAAGGGAGTAGAACAGGGATGACAACTGCCTAAAAGTATCCAAGTGGCACTTTCAGGCCGCTGTCAGAGGCTTCCTGGCACCAGTGGGGGATGGGCTACCATGTGTTGGGCTTCCATAAGAAGCAGCCATTACTCAGTTAAGCAGGACAGCTACTAAGGAAGGTGGAAAGAACAAGCCACCTTGTGCTGGGATTCAAGCCTAGCATGAGCTGCCTCATTTGCCTGTCCTCCTGTTGGGCATGAACCCCACTTAGCTGAGCTGTAAGAGGACAAAGCGGCAAAAGGAGCACTCCCCTTCTCCCCACCTTCTTCTGGCACAATTGCCCTGGAGAGTGATCAGACAGGTGTGGGGCAATTGTGGTATTTGGCTGGGCCTCCTCTGTGACAGGTCCAGCCAGATGTGGCTCATCCCGCTCCCTACCTACAGCAGTATCATGGGCAGGACGTACATTCAGCTGGGTCTTTCCTGAAGGAGACCCAGGCAAATGTGCCCTCTGCCCACAGTCTCCTAGCCTCAGTCAGCATGGTAGCTTCAGTGGCCACACCAAACAAGGGCAACAAACTGCATTGCAAGGAGGTCAAGTACAATGTGGCTTGTCTTCCTCCCACCATGGTGCACACCCCCCCCCGTGTGACTTTCCCACCCGGCACTCCTGCTGATGCTGGGAGAACGGGGTTGCTCACAAGACAGTCCTGCCCTCCTGCATCAGCAGGAGTGCAGGGCGGGGAAGCTGGTGGCAGCCACTTGGGCAGAGCAGCAAGGCTTTCTGTCACTCTGGCCAAGCAGCTCAGTAGTTTTTTGGACTGACTATGGCTTAGTGCATGGGTCCTCAAACTAAGGCCTGGGGGCTGGATCCGGCCTGCCATGCCCATTTGGACCCGTCGTGCGTGCTCCCGCCGCCGCCCACCTCGCCCCGTGCAGAGAAGCAGCCGTTTGCTCGCTCAGAGAAAATTATCTGCAAGCAAGCAAGCTGCTGCTTCATGCACCCGCCTCACGGCGCATTTCCGCCCCCACCCGCACCTCCTCTCCCCTCGCCAGACACACACGCACGCCCGTGCCTCGCCTGACCTTGCCTCGCCGCAGGCCCCCCCCCCCTCGGTGCGCTTGCTCGCCCGCACGTGCAGCCCCTGCCCCCACGCTGGCCCACGCACACCGCCAGCACCACCTTTCCGGCCCGCGCAGCGCCGGCAGCTTTCAACTGGCCCCCTGGTGGAAAAGTTTGAGGACCCCTGACTTAGTGTATCATCTGAGTTCACAGCAGCATACTAACCTGTGTGTAGAACAAGCCACCAGATGATTGGGGTGGTTTTGTGGGGTGGTTTCTTAGCCACTCCACAGGAAGCAGCTTGGGTTCAGGCTGTATGCTCAGCCACTGTGGCCTCAAAGTCACAGTGGCTGCAAAGTCACAGTGGTTTGTTATGCCACGTGAACCCGACTCTATCTCTGTGTGTTTTTTCATTGTTGTGATGGCTGACACTGAAGAGAGAACCCAGTCCCCACTTAGCTCTGTCGGGAAAACATTGATCATCCTTCCTGAGCTACTAAGGGCAGAGGTGCTGTTAGGGGCTGGCCAACTATGGCTGGAGATCCAAATATTTCATCCATCGCTCCAATCTCTTGGAAGGCCATCTGTGCTCCGTGGGCACTTGCTGATGAGCTCTGTTGCATTTGATCCTCCTGGATTAGCTGGCTTTTTGCTGCATGTGCTTCACCTGCTACTGCCCCCATCCCTTTGAATCTTTCTTCCTGAGATTATTTTTCTCTGAAATTAAATGCCTTCCTCTCCTCTGTCCCTACATCTCTTTTTATTAATTGGAGTATGCTTAAGAGACAGCATCCTTTAAAGGCACACACAGACTTTGGAGCATATGCAGATCTCATGTGCCTGTATTCATTTGTCCTGTGGGCTTGAGGCTTAGATCTTTTTGGTACCTAGCACTACCACTGATTAAGAGTGCAATTTGACGCATGTTTAGACAGAAAAAAGTCCCCATCATGGCTGGCTAAGGAATGCTAAGAGTTGTAGGACCTTTTTCTGTCTAAACATGCATAGGGTTATGCCTGAACAGCCGTCTGCCAAGTCCCCAGCTCTGTTCAACTATTGCCTTAGGGTAAAGCCATAGTAACAGTCCCAACCATAGTAATTAGATGTTGATTTCAGAAAATGTTTTAATTTTGCAAAAGTATGTAGAACTGATGGGGCTTTATTCTGTGCAGGTCCAGCTCATCCACTGAAAAGATAGAACAGTTATTTTAATGAGTTAAAGGTGCAACTCCATGGATATTTAGACAGAAAAAGGCCTACAACTTCCAGCATGCCCCAACTGGCTTTTTAGAGAGCTTTTCCAATGATATTCCTGAATCATTGTAAAAAAATGGTAAAGCAACTAATATCTAAATACAGAGGAATATAAAATAAATGAAAAGGTAACTAAATCATAAAAACAGAAAATGGCAGGGAGTTTAACACTGTTTCCAAAAAGCATGGGAAAATCTTGTGCTTGGTGCCAAAAAGATATGGTAGGCAGCATGGAGTTCCACATCCAGGGTGTCACCACCAAGCAGGTCTTCACTCTGATAGCCAATCTGCCTCTGGAGGCTCAGGGAAAGAAAGTGGTGATGGTGTTTAAATCAAAGGGAAGGTGCAGAACCATCATGGAGCCGTGCAAGACGGAAGTTCTGCATCCTTGTGGCCTGGATAGCTGAGTCTGTTTTTATGGGAGCAGCTGCCTGCAACTGTAGGATTTTTCTCTATAGAGTTGTGAACTGTACGTCACCATAGAGTCTCGTGAGAGTCATTTAAAGATAATCAAATATGATGCAGTGTAAATTTCCATGCACTGAGCTAGTGCATGCATTGGTGTCCTAATTTGGTAGGTAAATATATACATGGGAACACTGGAGGAAAAGTTGTCAACATGGGAGTGAAAACCCATCACATTTTTCTGTGCAGAACCCAAATATATAGTGAATGCTGCATGCACCCATGGGCCTAATTTATGCTGTGAACTGCTCTGATTTATTCAAAAGAGAAATGATACAGCATAAGATATAGCGCTGTGTTGTTCTGAAATATGCACCAAACTTTAAAATACAAGCCATCTGTCCACCCCACGATGGCGGCGGGGGGAGGGTCCCTTTGAGAATTAGTGAGCGCTGCTAACAGGCAGCACTGAACACATGGGGGTGGGTGGAAGGATTTCCTATTGGCGCCATCTGAGGATAATAACGGAGCCACTTCCTGCTTCACTTTACTAAGCGAATCCAGATGTGCGCTTTGAATAGCAGACGGAAGCTTGCTGTAAACAACTCCGGGCTCAGTCGAAAGGATGACGGGCCCTGCTCTGCCAAGGCAGTAGCCTAACCCTGCGATTCGAGGGAAAGAGTCCGTCGCAAAGCAACAGACCAGGCAAATCCAGGCTCCCCAAATGCATTCAGAGTAGCAGCAGAGTGCGAGGGACTCGGATATATTACTTTGGTATGATCTTCACGGAAGTGGGTGGGGTGCGAGAAGCCTGGATGCTTCAGTCTCTCTCTGGACTCGGATCCAACATTTGGGTTCAGAGCAAAACGTCGTCATTAGCCTAATGGTTTTCTTTTGGGCGGCTTTGAAGCGTGACACGCAGGCCAGACCACCAGACTGTTGCAGTACCGTTTGCTCGCCAGCAGAGGGCGGGAGCTCGCCAGCTTCGTCTACTGGTGCTGCTCAGAGGGGAGCAGGCAGAAGGTGGGCGCTGGGCCGCACCCGTGATCTGTTTCCACTTAAGGCGAATATTTAGCGAGGATGGACACAGCGAATGAATCCAGGCTTTCTTGGGCCAGGCGACTGGCACCTGCGTTGTTGAAGGGAAGCAAAACCAGATTTCTCCTTCCTCATGCTCAAATTACAGAGTGGGGGAGGAGAGGTGGAACTTCTGTAATTTTTGCAGCCGTGGGCCCATTCTTTACCTACTGTTTTAGAAGTTTACAGGGAAAGGATGATTGGGAGAAAACTGATGGACGTAGGGTTCTGGGGTTCCTTCTCTTCCCTCCCACCCCCAGTTTGAGCACTGCTGCTCACATGCTCAGTGCTGCTTGTTTCCTTCCTTCCCTCCAGTGCTTTCTAGCATGGACAATTTGTTTTCCTTTCTCTTTAGCTACTCTTTTCCTTGAAAGCAGCGTTTAATTCAAGGCAGGACTTTTTGGGAGCCCATTTCTAAATCCTGAATTTCACTGAGTGGTAACAATTACCTTTAGTAGGTGTGTACAAGGAGCATCAGCAGAACTAGTGAGCATATGAAAAATGTAGAAGCACTTCTAACGAGCCATATCTGGGAGGAACTGAAGCTGCTGTTAGTTTCTTCATTACAGAGGTGCTCAGCATAATTTTCGTTCATGCCATTGACAACAAAAAAAAATATGAAACTGGTTTAGAGCAGGTTCTCACAAGCAGCAACTTTTGGTAACTCCAAGTGAAGACATGAGGCAGCTTTCTCCAACTTAGTGCCCTCCAGATATGTTGGATAACTTCTAGGATTTGTGGTTCACCACATCTGAAGAACAGCAAGTTAGGAAGGGGTGGTATGAGCTGTTGCTGCTGAAAAGCCCTGCATCTGAAGTAATGGGATGGATTAATCTATACTGTTTGATCAAGCCGACTTATCCATGCATGCCACTGTTTCATACTGTGATCATCACATGTTGGACATTTATTAAGACACTAAATGTATACTCTGCCTTCTCTCCTCTTGCAAGGAGACCAAACTGTCTTATAAGATTATCCTCCTCTCTATTTTATCCTCACAACAACAACCCTGTGAGGAAGCTTAGGCTGAGAGTCCATAACTAGCCAAAAGTCACCCAGTGAGTGTCATTGTGGAGTGGGGTCTAGAATATGGTAGGAATCAATGCTTAGTCTCAGAAATTTATATTAGTATTTTCCTCTCCCAAGACTGATGATTTCACAAAAAATGTAAGCTGGCTTTTATCCTCTCTACAAGTCTATAATATTACACTAACCTGTATTTCATACATGTTTTAATTTTTGAACTTTTCACACACTATATCCAACTTCACACTATCTAGCTATATATAACAAGAGAAGCTACACCCCTCATACGTTTTAATGCAGTATTTTTCTTTGAACAATCAGGTACAAATATGACTTATTTCCATCAGTAACAGGCCCAATGTGTTTTGAGCCATAAACCTGGATCTTTATCAGGCCATATCAAGATTTTTCTTCTTAAAAAATATTAATTTTATTATTTTCTTAATACATCTTTCTTCTGTATTCTGTTTGTATCTAGTAAAATAAAGTTGCCAAGGAATTTTGAACAAGTACAACCAACATATTCAAGGCCACAAGTTTCAAAGAGACCAAAAAATCTATCATTCAGTACTCTCTGGAAGTTCAGAAAAAAGGGAATTATTATTCTGTATATTGACAAATGTTACAATTGCTTCAAATCAATTATAAATCAATTACTTTTAAAAGAGCTTCCTTTTACATCCTATTAATTGTACTGGGTATAACACAATTTCTGTCTCATTAAATTCTTCAGTTGGTCTTCTATTTACATAATTAGTTAATTTTGCCATCACTGCATACTCTGCCAGCTTGTTTTTCCAATCAGTTGTGGTTACTGGTGTTTTCTATTTAGAGGCAATTGTGATTCTTGCTGCAATTGTCATATATTTAAATAACTCTGACATAATCTTTGAAAAAGTCTGTGGCATTACGAGTATATTCAAAAGCATATTCTTAGGATTCATAGGAAACTTAGTTTTAAAGGCTTTTTGTATTTCCCCACATATCAATTTCCAGAATCCTTTGTTTCACAAGTCCACCACTAATGCTAGAAAGTGCCATCCACCATGTTACATTTCCAACATTTTCCATTATAGTTCTCATCAATTTTTTCCTCTATCTTTTGGAGTAATATACCACCCATAAAATACCTTATACCAATTTTCTCTTAGTGCCTGGCTAGCTGTGAATTTAATGTCTCTCTTCCATAAGGTTTCTCATTGACAATGTGATATTTCTGCTCCAAGATTTTGTACATCAAGATTTTTCTTATCAGTCATCATTGTGAAACTGATCTCGTTAAAAAGTCAGCAGTAGCTTAATAATAAGCAACATCTGATTTTCTAGCAAAGGTAAGCTATCTTAGGTGCAGCCATCCATTAGCCTTGCCTGCTGCTTTTCTCAGTATGTTTATCTAGAACTCTCCCTGACTTCAAAGGAACCTGTTCCCAAGAAAGTGTGCTGGGGGTTTTATCTTTGGGGGTCAACCCTTCAGTTGTTGTCATCGTACAGATTGTTGTTTCGGAACACTTGTTACAGGATTCAGGGAAAAGCCACCCAATTTGGCATCAACTGGCTTTTAATTCAGTTCGGGATCTAAATAATTCCCAGCTGGGTTAATATAGGCTGCTTAGTTTTGCTTTGTGATCCACTGGTAAAAAGAGGCCTGTGCACTTCAACCAGGAGAAGAACATGTCTGTGAGTATCAGTTACCTTGTATATTTCCAAATGGGAAATCCAACCTTTTCCTCTTTCTAACTTCTAGCACCCTTAGAATTTCATGACCTGTGAAGCTTAATTTGAACATCAGCAGACACTCCCTGCCCTTCACCTTGAAATTCTGAACATGCAGATACTGTGATTTCATCTTCAAGTTATTTTCCCCCTCCCCATTCTTCCCTGCCTTCCGCCAATCCTTTTTGTAACACCCTGTCTGATTAAGATATCTGGAGGTCCTGAAAGTTGCATATTTTTCATGATATTTTGGTTGGCCCGATAAAGTTATTTCACTAATGATTTTATGGTCAAGATGGTTATCTTTGCATGTGTGTCTGTGTATAACAAGGAAAAATAAGTTATTCTATGCCAGATATTTAAAATAAAGTATCTCGGATCTTTGTGGAAGTTATCAGAGCCAGGATTGTAGTTGCTCTGTGTTTTTAAAAACAGCACCAGTAAAAAAGTGAGTGCTAGGCTTTCTTTGCTTCAGGTGCAGGAATGCTTGTCATCCATCCACTTTTCCTTATGATTTAGCTTGTACTTCAGTTTCTGTTTGCTGGCAGGTCACAGAAAAGTTTTCAGTAGGACTCTGTACCATTACATCCTTTGAACCCCCTGATGAAGCAGCGTGCAAGCCAGGGGCTTGCACATGGTTTGCCTGGGGAACATGTGTGGTTACCATGAACACTGTTACTATATGGGAAGCTCCCTGCTTGGAGAAACGGTGATCAAGCGGTGGGCTTGCTATTGGCAATATTTCTGTTGTTGTAAAATCAGTAACTTCTTGATAAATCCCCCGGGTACATATTTGCCAGCAATTGAAACTCCAGAAGGAGCTGTAAATTCCACTCTTACCTAGAGGTCTGTGTGCTCTTTCCACACTTGCTGACCCGTGACCTATGTTGAAAGTTAAGCCAATAAATTAGTTTATCTGTATTCATTTAGATTAAATTCCTAGTTCTTTGCTAAAAAAAAAAAAAAGCCCAAGCCTTGGTAGATGTGCAGACTGAGCAGTCAACTTCCATCTCTAACTCTGCCCCAATGTTGTTGTCTTGTTCAGCTCACAGCAGAGCAGAGCTCAGGAAACCCCAATATTTGAATAGGAAAGAAAGTAAAGTGAAGTGGTGGGGGGGTTCTTGTACCTGTATGGTCTGAAGCAGTTTCAGTGGCTCCTGTAAAAATTGGGTGGAAATGATCCTGGAAGGGGCATGGCTGGCGGCATCCTGAACAAGGAACACCCAATTTTGTGTAATTTCCATGTGTTCAAACCTACACTGGTCTGTTCTTGATCTCTTCCCTTCTGCCCATAAATAGCTATATGCTGACACAGCATGCTGCTTAAGAAAGTTACTGTGGTGATAGGAGGCATTGAGGTTTATTTTAAAAGACAACAATCTACAGATTTGCCAAAAATAATCTGAAACAAAACAGAAGCTGCCATTTTGAGCATAAATTGACAGATGTGAGCAGAGAAGTGGGGAGCACCTTGACTAGATTATCCCAACTCAGAGTAGTGCTGGCTGAGCTGTTGCGGTACAGGGAAGGGGGACCCAACAGGCAGGACTGTTTCTAGGCACAGAAAATACTTCAGATCCAGTCATTCCATTGGCATGTATGGCAAAGGTTTTCCGCCCTCTGTTCTCCTAAACTTAATCTGACTCTCCACCCCCTCCCTTGCGCTTTGCAGCTAAAAGTAGGGAAAACCTCCCATTGGTACTAATAGATATATTTTTTCTACTTGCCCTGCAGGGTGTTGCAGCAAAAAGGGAGGGGAATGGTGCTTCTCTCCACAGTTGCAATCCCTTTTGAAAAATGCTCTGCACAGAGCAATTAAATGGAAATGAAAACAAACAAACCTTTCCACTGGAACCAATGTACACTTAGGGTTCTGGGGAATAAATCCAGAACTTGGGGGAATAGAATTGGAGTACTGCTGCCCAGCTAGTAAGTCTGGAGCTTGTTGATCCCTTCAGCAATCATAGCCTCAATTCCTTCAAGAAAAGAAAACAATCTTGTCTGTCACTTTTTCCATAGTTTCAACCTTTGACAAAAATAATCAGTTGAGTGTACTTGGAATTAAAATGACTTAACGGTAAGCAACCTGCTAAAAATTGTATAAAAAATAACTGCTTTACAGGGGCTAGAGCAGTAGATTTTGACTAGGGAAATCTGAATTCCATTCTCCTACTCTCAGCCTAACCACCTCAAAGGGCTGCTGTGAAGAATAACTGAGATGGAAGACTCATTTTCATCACCCAGAGCTCCTTGGAGGAAGAGTGGAATAAAAGAATAACAATACATCTGGCTGTCTCCCCCCCCCCCCAAAACTTGACAGCCTCTTCTGGTTAAGGTATCAAAGTCAAATGCTGCTTTCAGTCCGGTCCATCCTGTTGTATTTTTGCTGTGTATACTGGAGCAAAAGCCTCAAGCCGAGGATCCTTCTTTGCCCCACTAGGCAAGCACCTTGAAGTGATAACAGTGCAGTAAGTATTTTGGAAATCTTGGAAGAAACTGGACTTTTCACAGACTCAGATGATCACATTTTTTATTTCACAACTTACAAAATCCACACAATTCATTTGTTAGCCCTTTCTCAACATGAGCTAAGCACTGCCTCTGCCTGGAAGCTGTGAATCACTGTATTCTGCCTTAAATAGAAGAAAAGCAACTGGAGATTTCTACACAGAGGAGGCTGAGAAGTTGCCTTATTCAGCCACAGAGCTGCTTTGGCTCAGTGGCTTCCCCTGGCTTCTTGCTGGGTTTTGATGGTTATCTAAAGAGGCAACTCATGAAATACTTGCGTGGATGTTGTTTGATGACCTTCAGGGGAACTGGTGTCTGCATGCATGCAGGTAGGTATGTCAGTCAGGAGTCCTAACCTTTTGGATACATGGACCCAGTTAGAACTTAAAAAAGAATACTATGGACTTTCTCACAAAATGGTTGCCATGGAGGCCTTGCCCATGTATAAAATGGCTACCAGGGTGAGTATGGCTGGTCACAATCACCCATTTTTCAAAAGTGAAAGAGGCTAAAAGATTTAACTCGCCCAAGAATGCAAGAACAAGGCAGAGGTGGAGGTTTAAAGGCAGTTCTAGAGAGTTGAACTTCACTTTGCCAGTCTCCTTTAAAACAGTTTAAAGAAATAAAATAGGAATCAGGAGGGTGCACACCAAGACAAGTGTTTATGTGCATACTGGCAGTCACAGGTATCAAGTTGGATGAATAAGTTAGTTCCATATACAGGACTGTTGATCACTCCATTCTATATGTTATTTCTTTACAGCTTTGTGCACCAGCAAAAAAAAAAAAATGTTAAAAACATGGATGCTTTTATATATGAGAACAGAATTATTTTTTTCATCAAGTTAATGCCAGTCAAAGCTTTCAGGATATAAAAATGCAACATTTTCTACAACACAAACATCTAAAGATCTTCAACTGGAAAGGTTCTCCAGAATTACATATAAACAAAAACAATTACAATTTAAAAATACATGACACAAAAGGATGGAGAAGGGGAAAAAAACCTCAGGCATTCAGTGCTTAATGTGTATATAATGACTACCTGTGATAGAAATGAACTGCTCATAAAACCAAGCTTTCGGATTACTTGAGTCTAGCTGCCTCTTACATGGAGGCAATCAAGCACAAAACCTTTCCTTGTTCTTTTCATTTTTGGAGTACTTTAAATTGATTCCAAGGTTGGCGAGAAAGGCTGACTGACAATGGCTATAGCACACAGTGCCTAATTAATTTTATCAGGTAATGTAAGCAGCTGTGTGACAGTGGAGAAAAGCATTTATGGGCTAACAAGCTAAATGGTGTAGGAACTTGGTGCTGCTTAGAATTTCTACCAAAACTATTTTTCCCCTTTAGAAAAAAAAATTCTCCTGGCAGATTGCCCTAAGAGTGAAAGCATGTAAAAATAGAGCTGGAACAAGAACTGGATCGAGCTGAATTTTTATAGACAGGGCAATATATGGTATTAAGAAGTCAAGAAGCATAGAGAAGGTTGGGACACATCTCCATTATGACATGAACTATTTGTTTAAAGCAGGTTTTACTGTGGTGATTCCCACAAAGAAGCCTGGGTGTTATGTTTTTCTGAGGTGCTGATACTTCTAGTCTAGACTTACTCATACTGGGACCCTCCAGATATATTGGAACTCAGTACTCTTTAATTCCCAGTGACCATACTCTGGTGAATGATGGGACTTAACACTCTACATCCTTGCATTTCCTGAGGGCTGTGACAGCCATATTTTGAAACCAGTTTGCAGTATGTACATTAGATGTGGAACTCTTTCCCAGAGCCAACCCAGGTCCCAGAGGGTGGGACAAGTTTTTTCCCACTTGTTGAGGCAGATGCAATCCTGTTTCGGGGGAGGGGGGGACATGGCAGCTGCTTTGGGTGCCAAACTCTGAAGACCCCAAAATGACCCTGCCCCCCAAGAGAGCCACTCACCCTCCTGTGCTGTCCTGCATGTTCATCTAGTCTCTCAGCTGGAGATCTGCTGGGCAGGTGAGTCATCTGAGGAGCTGCCCAGGGCAAATGCCGTGCTGGCCTGGTGTTTCTGGGTGAGGTGGCCATTACAGAAAAGTGTGGGGAGGATGGTGGCAGTGTCCGAGTGGTGGGGCATTAAAAGCAGAGAGGGTAGGGCATTCTCTACACAAGGGGCTTACTCTGCTGCTTTTCTGAGGTCTTGTCTGCTTTCTGGGAGGAAAAAAAATCAGCTTTCCATGGGTTCTTTTCCAGGGCGTTGCATTGCTCTCCCTTTCTATACTATTAACCAATCACAAGGTGGCACTGTGGTATAGCTGCATTATTGCAGATTTGTGATTTACACACTTTTATTCCAGTGTGTTGCAGTTTAAAATTTAATACCAGACTTTTCTTGCTCTGAGACAACCTGTTTAAAAGACTGGAAAACATAGGAGGGGTTCTGAGACAGTGTATGAAAAGGCTTTACAAACTCCTGTGAGGGATCACAAGAGCACAATGCATGTCTCCTGTCGACCCTTTAATATTCACCCAGCCCTGGACCACTGCAACTTGAGCTGGGACCAGTGGATGAAAATGCAAAGTGTTCTGTTCTTGCTGCAGCCTAGTTCTTCGTAATAGCAAGAGCAAATAAATGTATGCAGTATGCATCTTGCCAATGAAAGAAAGGAGCAACAACTCTCAAATTATCTGGGCCAGGGATGGGAAAATGGGAGGAGGATCATCTTGGGCAAAAAGGGCTGGGCCTCTGCCTGACCTTTGCATGGTGTCACAGCCTACCCCAACCTGGTGTCTTCCAAATTTGAACTGCAATTCCCATAATTCCCAGCCAACATGGCCAGTGTCTGGGAACTGTGGGAATTGCAGTCCAACATATTTGGAAGGCACCAGGCTGTGACAGCAGATGGCTGTACGGCATGAAGTCAGCTGCACTGCCTGCGCTCCTTCTGGTTCAGTGGTCTGTCGAGTGCTTTCTGCCATCAACTTATTCAGGGGAAATTACTGCAAATCTGAAAAGAAAATGGAAAACCTGCCATTGTCATTGGCTTTACGAGGGGCAAGCATGTGCCTTCTGGCATGTTGGTCATTCAGGAAGCATGTGATTATATTTCAATATCTCTCACTGCCAAAGCTCTCTAGGTGGTTCACAACATTTAAGCCACCCATCCAGATTTCAACGAGGCCTGACCCTGCTTAGCTTTCAAGTTTAGGCAGAACCAGATACTTAAGGCTATATGGAAGATGCTGATCAGCAACTTGAGTAAGCCAGACCCACAGAGAGGAATCCTAGCTTAGTGGCACATAATGTGTAGCATCCAGGTTTGATTCTGGCTATCTCCAGGTTCAAAGAAGCTTGAACTAGGAAACATTTTTCTGGAGAGTGCCATTCATTCACAGACCACTTTTCACTATATGTCTATAGCCTAGAAACATTATTCCCGATCTGGATGTGTGCATAAGGAATGGGCCTGTGAACTTTTCTACACAAGGCATTTGTTGTGTACTTGTGAATCCTTACGGTCATTTTTGGACTCTCTATGTAACATTGTGATTCTCCAGTTTCAGTTCTACTGTTTCCAGAGCATTTTTATGGCTTTTTTTTAAGAACAAGGATGATGGCATGCCTTCTTCCTGTTTACTGGAATTGTTCCACTATAACCCAGCTCTGCCTACAGTTTTGTAGTGAAAAAGCAGGAAAGGAAGAGCTCTTTATGTAGATCTCAGATCTCAGTGCTGTAGTGAAACCAAAAGGAGACTAATTAGCCAGTTTCAGCAGAAAAGTCCTGTAACACAAAAGGGAAGAATGTACGCATCCTTTCCCTTTGTGGACTACATTATTTATACTACATCCATCATTAGTGTGGTGTGGTTAGTGTGGTGTAGTGGTTAAGAGTGTAAGGCTGGCACTCGGGTGATCTGGGTTCTAGTCCCTGCTTGACCTCAGTGACTTTGAGCTGGTCACAGACACTCAGCCTAACCTACCTCATAGGGTTGTTGTTTGGGGATAAAATTGAGAGCAGCAGGAGAATGCTATAAGCCACTTTAGGTTCAGCATAAGAAAGAAGCAAAATATAACTCTAATAAATAAAATCATTGGTTTGCTGCAATGCTGCCTGGGCTACTGTGACACAAGTACAGGCTCCGTGGTGGTGTGTATATAATGCAGCATGGAAACTACAGAGGTGCCAAGCGGGTGGGAAGGTATCGAAAAAATACTCCTCCAGTGTCAGGAGTCGTTTTTCTTTAGTTTTTCTGCATTTAAGTACAGCTTGCTGAAGAGAGGCCTTGTGGACAGAGTTTAAGTTGCTCAGCCCTGACTCTAGTTTCAAGCATGAAGTAAAAGAGAATCATACTTCTTTTGAGCTTAACCAGAGAGAATTTTCCTCCAAAATGAGAAAGCACAAGAGCACTCTTCGCCTGTCTTTTCAGGAGAATGTACCTGTATTCATAAGACCACAACCCTATGCATGCTGATTTGGGAGGGTGCCTCACTGAAAATAACGGGCCTTATTTCTCAATGGATACGGGCTCTGTGGTCCTGCCTCACCTCTCAAATGAATTTGCCTTTCTGCATTTTCAGCAGTACCACAGCTGCTGCCAGGGGCAGCATCAGAGGTCACTATGGCTGGGCACTGCCAAGGGCCCACCCCTCAACCAGGGCCCACCAGCAAGAAGCTCCACGACTTGTTCTTCCCTGCATTATTGCAGCCTGCTTCTTCGCCTGCCTCTCGCTCTGGCCCAGGAGGAGCACGAGATGCCCCGCCGCCTTGCTGAGCGTTTCCCTGTGGTCAGCACGCATGTGGCTGCAATGCTGAGAAGGAGCGGGGAGCAAAAGCAGCTGGTGTCCACGCTGGTGAAAAGCACAGTCACTGAGGGAGGTGTCTGCCCAAGTCCTGGAGCCGGCACTGGTGGCCGCTCACCTCTTTTGCTGGACTTCGGCAGATCTCTGCGGCCGAGGAGGGCGTAAGTACCCCAGCGGCAGCTGAACGTGCCCACCCTGCGCCCTTGCCAGCGAGACTCGCCTAGAACGCTTTTGGCTGAGACCGGCAGGGGGCGTTCTTACGCCGGGCGCAAACGTGGCGCATGCGCTCCTGGCCGGCGGCGGCGCGCTCATTGATAGGGATGGGAGGGGCTTTTCGCTGAACTCCTGAACGGGCGGAGTAGCTCAGACTGGCCCGAAAACGAGGGGTATATAAGGCTCTCGCTTTTGACCCGACGGCGCTGCTGCGGCCGAGACAGTCCGGGGGCGGCAGAGCGGTAGTTCCGCCAGGGTCCGAGGAGAGGGTGTCGTGCTGGCCCTGCAGGTACGGATCCGTCTCTGACCGGGTGGAGGGGAGAAGCAGCACGACAGCAACACTAAGTAATAGCAGCGGAGGCAGCAGCCGCCTTCCGCGGGGAGCCACGGGACTAGTGTAGACAGAGAGGGGCGACTGGCCGGCAGACTAGCTGCAGGGCCGGCATCTGAATGACATGAGCCTCTCTTCTTTAGCGCTTACCTACCCGTCGAGCCTGGGCAGAGCAACCCCCGCGTCCGGCCGGACGTGAGTCTCTCTGAGCAGGGGGTGGCTGGGTGGGTAGCTGGGTGCACTTTTCTTTCTCATGCATCTGCGCCCTGCTCCTCAACGCGCCCTCAGGGGTGGGAGTGTGAAGGGTCGCTCATGCTCGAGTCTCCTTGGCCGCGATCGTCTCCCTGCTTGCTTCGGGCAGAGCTGGACGCCGTGCCAAAGGGCATCCCGTTTGGAGCGGGCGTGTTGCTGCTGCTGCGCCGCGAGTCTGGTATTTTGCTCATGGCACCAGGATGTAACTGGCGTTGTCGGCTTCCTGTGACGGATCAGAGCAGGAGCGTCATGTTTTGTGGGAGTGAGCGGGAGCGCGGCTCCTTGGAAGAACTGTGCGCCCATCTTTGAATTTGGGAAAGGGGCTGGTGCCCTCCAGGTGTATTGACTGAAGCGTGCTAGGACTTGTCAATACATCTGGAGGGGACCTGCTCGAGGTAAACTGCTATAGACTTTCGAGTACGAGAAAATGTGGGTTTCTCACTGGAGGACTGTATATATGCATGCTCTTGCACATGTACCTCTCCATTAATGTGCTTCTCGCTATACCTATTCCTGTCATTCATCTAAAACAGCTTCTAAGCTTCTGTAACCTAACATTGCAACATGTTTGGAAGTTCTGAATTCCTAAAGTGCTGTGAACAGCATTGCTCCCATGGTGGAATCTGCCCTGGTCACTTTTAAGATAGCAAAGCAAGCCTGTTCTCTGGGACTGAATTACAGGATTTCTTAAACTTAAGCGTCTTGTGCCCTGATGTGCTTGCTTTTAAATCTTTTTAAATTGTGGCTTTAAGAGCTCGTGTGATGGAATTGTCTGCCATGCACCAGGAAGCTTCACAGCCCTGCTTTTAAGACCTGCCGTCTTGTGTTCAAATTGGGAATACTTTTGGAAGGGGAGCCATGGAAGGCAAAGTATCTCTGCATATCAGATGCCGAGGGCAAATAATCTTGTATGATGTTGCCCTCTTGTGCCCCAGTTCTGAGTTTCAAGAGGCATGTGGCTGGACATACTCAGGAATGGGTTGTTAGCCTAAGCAGTTTCTGGAGGTAATCCATCAACAATCTTATGACTAGCAAAAGCAGGCTTCTGCAACCTGGTGCCCTCCAGATGTATAGGACTGTAACTCATGCCCAGTGGTTATGCTGGATGGTGGTAATGGGCGTGGCAGGCCAATGTATCAGCAGGGCACCACAGTTAGGAAGGCTGATCTAAATAACTGTGGTTTCCTGTTGTTACGATGTGCTGTCAAGCCATTTCCAACTTATGGCAATTCTTTGAATGAAAGCCCTCCAAAATGCCCTATCTGTGACTGCCCTGCTCAGCTCTTGAAGGTGTCCTGCCTGCCTCCAAACCATTTTCTGTCTGTGTATTTACAGCAAGGATGGCTAGTAATAAAGAAGACAAACTTATTCTATTGTTCTGTTGATTCAAAGAATTTGTGTCCCTTTATGATCAAGAAGACCAAGCAAGGTTCTAGCAGTAATGTGAAGGACTTCCAACTAAGGCAAAAGGCAGTTTCTGAGGTGTTTGGCTCCTTATTTCTCTCAAGAATAGTGTGGCTTGGGCATGTCACTTTGTTTATAGCTCAGTTTCCTTTAAAAAACCCAAAACAAAGCAAAATAGCAAGAGGAGCAAGGTAAAAGGAGTTTACTAAGGAACTGGTATAGAGGGGGGAGTGCAGCATTTTCCTGTTGAGCTGGTCTGTTTATTGCTCATCTAGGTCTTTCATTTCTTTGATGGCTGTCAGCTGGATCCACCAAATGAAAAATAAATCTGGACATCTTCTGGAGACAAGCAGGCATACCATAAAAAGGGAAGAAACAGAGGCTGACCCTTCTTCGCCGTACCACTGCCCTGTAGTCCCAAATGACCTTGTTGAGAGAGGGCAAGAGAAGAGAGCTCCTGATGCTTGCCAACTATTGAGGATTTAATATGGCAGTTTCAGTTTTCTTGAAGCTTATAGAGAGCTGTTGTGCAAAGTGGGAAACTATGTACTTGGTGACTTTCATTTAGCCTTCCCCAACATGGTGTCTCCCAGATGTTTAGGGGCTGCACTTCCCATAATCCTGTACCATCAGTGATGCTGGCTGGGGTGGGTGGAAATTTATTTGCTAACACAGAGTTACAACAAATTAGTATGACACATCGAGGAAAATTGAAAGCCCTTCTGTTTTGTGCTATGTTTATAGATGTTGCAGGCCAGTGTTTATCTTCAAGTTGCTTTATGGAGGATGAGTGATTTTCATGTGTTAAATCATGCAAAGCATTTGGTGGCTGCTTTTTAAAAATGAAAAATCCATAATCCTTAATGTTGGTACTGGCTAAGGTGTGGTAATCTTTCTGGGCTTTTAAAAGCTGCAGCACAGCTTGCTGTGTCATTCATTGGGTAATTCTTGCCTTCTTAAGTATCACTGGGATCTAGCCCCTTTTCTCTCCAATATCCTCATTTGATTCCTGTTTTTAAATCCATGATGAGTACAGTACAGATGTCAGGATCAACACCGCTACTTTAATGGTCACTGTGAGAATTTGAACTAGATGTAAGCTTGAAATAATTGAGGTAGCTTGTACTTCTTTCTTTTTCATTTCCTTCTAACCTCAGTGTTCCCAATTCTATATCTGCCAAAGTAGGATAATGCTTTCTAAATCTGATCATGTTAACTCTGGTCCATGAGAGCTTATGGCACAGTTATGTTTTTTAGCCTTTAAGATGCCACTTTTTTTTTCTTTATACTGTAGCAGACAGACATGGCTGCTGCTTCAGAGGGTCTGTTGTTCTTGTCCTGCTCACCAACCACTTCCCAGGAATGCCCATCTGTGCATGTAGACCTCCTGTCTAGCTAGATTGGCCCCTTGCTTCCATGTTTGGTCCCTTGCAGCCTGGGGGTGGAATGGCCTTTCTCTTCTCACTTCTATCCTGGATCCAGTCTCATGTCTCTTGCTCCTTTCTCTGTGCCTGGACACCTGAGGTTGATCCAGATGCTGTTTCCCTCACAAGTGCATGCCCCATTGCTTCAGCAGTGCCAGAGCTACTAGGTATCACCGGAGAGTGCCATGCCTGCCTAATCCCAGGATGTCCGCACTGGCACTGCTTGGCTGAGGATGCCACAGCCTCAGGATCCTAGCAGAACCTCTGGCCAGGTAAAGCCGCTCCCATGACGAGAAGGGAGGCCCAAGGCATTCCTCCTCCTGCCACTGGTGGCATACAGCCCCGTCCAGGCATGTTTTGCTGACTTGGCCTGAGGAGGAAGCAGGAGAAATCAAAGCTCCTAGCCCCATCCCAGCAGAACACATTCTTCCAATGTTCCCATGGAGAAGAAAGCCTTGAGCTGCTGTCGCTGCAGTCCTCCAAACTGAAGCTGGTTTGCTGAGAGGGACCTCTGGAGTGGTGGTGCCATATATCCCCTGTCGGTCTGTCTGTCTGTGGAAAGGAGCTCTGAAGGCCCTTCAGGACCTCCCATTACAGCTCTTTCATTTGTCCTAGATGGGGATGGCTGCTTAGATCCCTGTCCAAAAGAACACGATGTTTCTGTTCTGGTGCGTTTATGTTTTCCCCCAGGTCTGTCTTAACTCCTCCTTTAGACCCAGCAAGAAAGTATTTCATGTTTGCATTAGTTTGCATTTGCATTTCTCCCAATCTTGATGAGCAACTCGTGGAGGATGACAGCGTCGTTTTGCAGGCCCTTATATAGGCAATAAACTGCCTGGGGGAGAATGGGGGAGGGTGAAGGAAGTGATTTGTGTCCAAAAGCGATCGTGTCTACTTGCTTGCTATATAGTGCGGGTGTTTCCACTAGTATGCTGTGAGCCTAGCAGAAGGCATCTCTTCCTAGATAACTAGGAGGAGCACATTCAGGGCTTTGCCCCCTTTTTCTTGTTTGGCTGGCGGCTGTCTAAAGCACAGGCTGTGGCAGCAGAGCACGCCTCCTAACCCCGGGAGTTCCCTATCCCATCATTTTCTCAAGTCTGCGTCTCTTCTGCTAGCTGTGGCAGTGCAGTCCATTAAGAATGGCTTTTCGGACCACACTGTGATTTGACATTACTGTGATGGAGGCCGTGCTCTGCCTTGTCCAATTAAAAATAAATGCGTGCAGTTCCCGGTAGCCTCCACTGTTGAGGAGCATGGCCAAATCACACTGTGTGTGTGTGTGTGTGTGTGTGTAGCAGTTAAACCAGGTTGGTCCTGGGAATACAGTCATTTGGAATGGGCACTGATTCCAGCACTGATCATGTGACTAGGTTGTCATCTGTGATTGTTCCTGCACTCTCTAGTGCAGCCTTCCCCCTCATGGAGCCCCCAGAGGTTTTGGACTTTGAGCCCATTTGGTGTATTTATTTGATGTTTGTGATTCTTCACAGTAGTTTGCGGGTGCTTTACACACCACTGCCATCTTCCAGGACCTTTCCAGTTCTTTGCAATCATTTATGTGGCTTTTTAGATTAAGGAAAACTTGGCATTACTTGTGGAAGGTGGCATGAAATCCTTCAGCATTTGTACAATTCTACTGTAATACAGCACCACATAGTGCTTATATAATGGAACATATAGCAAAACAGAGACATCCCTGGAAAAAAAGCTGTGTAAAGGAGCCAGTATTAATCCCACGAAGAATCCAGAGGCAGGACCCCCAGTAAAGTGGCAGGTTAAAAAGTAGCATGTAAAAAGGTACTTCGACTCTCATCACCCTAGCTCATGGTCATCAATCTTAGGAGTGGTAGTCCAAAATATCCAAAGAGTAGCAGGTTGTGGGGAGGCTGCTCTGGTGCTGAAGCCCTTTGACTTCAGCTGACCCAAGCCAGGCTGGGCCACGGTTTAAAATAAATGCATCCCAAACCCATCTGGGCATGAGGGTCTTTGGTTGGCAGAAATTGTCTGAATATGGAAGACCAGCCTTGCTACCACAGTGGGTTTTTGAGGGCTGAATTTAGAAGGCACCTCCTCCTTGCTTTTGTGTGCATATTTTGCCTCTGCTGTCAAATTCTAGTGCTCTGCTGCACTAGCATGAGCTCTGAAGGCTTCCCTGGAACTGCAAGTATTGCTTTGGGGCAAGCAGGGGAAGCATTGATGGGGAGAGCATGAAGGACTACAGTTAGGCCCGATGTGTGCAGTAGTCACACCAGAGCTCCTGCCCCAGAGTTTCTCTTGTGCAGCCGGTGCTCTCCTGCTCCTGTGACCTTTAAGCTGATATTCCCTTCTCTTCCTCAGAAATGAGTGACATGGACTCGTACAAGGTGCTCTTGGATGGGCCGGCGCCATGGGGGTTTAGGCTGCAGGGTGGCAAGGACTTCAACATGCCGCTCTCCATCTCCAGGGTAAGTTGCGAGTTGTAACCTGATGCCCCCACAAAGGTATCATTCCTCTCCTTCAGGCCTCCCCCCATCCTGTAGGATGTCAGGGGGTCCTGGTTGTGCTGTTTTGCCACTGCTTCCACATGTCTCTTCACACGAAGTTATTTTTGGTGCTTCCAGACAAGGTGTTAGTGGTGCAATTGCCTTGCTTTGTACACAGAATTTTCTGGGGGTGGGGGCAGATAAAATTTTCTTCCAGCTGTAACCATCCCATGTTTTCCTGCAATGTTTTCTGGTTTTACTTACCAAAAGCTCCATACAAGGGGTGAAAGGTGGAGCGGATGCACTGTGCCTTTTGATTGGTCGTGGCAGCAGCTCCCCTTCTGAAAACCCTCTGCCAACCAAGGGTCAAGGGGCCCTGGCTGCCCACCTCATGACGTAATGAGAGGGCCATTTGCATCAAGGCTGTTACTTGATATCGGGCTCCTTGAGGCTCCCACATTCTATTTCTGGGTCTGTGGCAATGATTCTTGCTTGCGGCTGGGTAGAGATAACTCTCCACAGGAAGGAGCTGTGGTAATGTTAGCACATGCATATTCCTACTGTTCAGCTTCTGATGCCAAGAAGTGTAACTTAGTAGATCTCACTGCCCGTTTCCAGAGTGCAGTCATCTGGTTTTGACTTGTCGTTGGCAGCTGATTCTCTTGGTCCCTAATCAATCATGTCTCTGTCCCGATGCTGCTTTCTTTAGGTGTCCCTGTTGCATACTCACAAGCCGGCTGTGAGGGTGAGGTGGGGCTGACCTCTGAAGGATAGGGAATGAGAGATACAGCCACTCTCCTCTTTGGATCTCAGCTCATTCCAAGCAGCAGTCTGTGCTGGGGCAGATGGGAAACTTCACTAAAGTTTCCCATCCTCAGTCCATCCAGCAAAGCTCAGGGAACCAAGGTTGCATTTAGATGCCAGGAAGCACTTCCTGACAGGACCCTGAGGGTATGGAATGAGCTTCCACGGGACATGGTTCAGGCCGCATCGGTGAGGGTGTTCAAAGATAGGCTGGACATGCACATGGCGGGCATGTCGTGAATGGAGCTGGCTGGAGCCGGGGGTCAGACTAGATGGCCCAGGAGACCCCTTCTGACTCGCTCTGTTTCTGTGTTTTTATGTTCATCTTAATCCTGTTGACCAGAATGCTAAGCATTGTACTAGAATAGCCTTCCCCATGCTGGCTGGGGATGATGGCAGCTGTTGTCCATCACATCTGGAGCTTACCAGATTGGGGAAGATTGTGATAGACACTGGGGGGCGCAGGGTATTGGTAAGAGAACAATGCAAGGGAGGTGTGTACTGGAGCTCCCCACCCACAGCACCCACAGGTATCTTGAATGGTGCTTGGGAAGTAGTCTCCAAAACTTTGCCTTTAGGTACCCATATTTTTTGCATTTTTCTTTTTCTTTTGTTTTTTAAATAACTGTGCATAGATTTTTATGAAATACATACAACTTTCAAGCAACTATACATTGCCTTCAAAAAAGCAGATCAAACATCCAAATTGATATCCATTCGAAATTGGTATCTATATTGAAAGTATTGTAAGGTCCTCAGTCCATTTAATTAGTGAACATGAGTGTTTTATTAATTAAATTTGTTTATCCTTTCAATTTTACAACATCCATCTTTTCATGCCAAAACGATATAGAGAATCTACTTATGCTAGTCATTTATTACTTTCCATGAAGCAGGTAAATTTAGAAATGTATACATCAGCAAATATTAAAGACTGTTCTAGTTCAAAATTTATGCATATTATAACCCTCTCCCAAAAGAGAAGCAACTACTGATATTGCCAAACATATGTTCAGAAGAAGCATTCCCTGTATTATGCTACCAGCAATGAGTTGAATGAGACAATCCTTTATTATAGAGACGTTGAGGCATCCAACAGACACAAAACAATTTTGCTGAATAAAGCATTCCTTAAGATCTATAGACAGAACAGGGAGATGTCGAAGTGTCTATCCACAGAATAGGCATTTACTGGTCCTGCCTGCAGCAGGATCTCAAATTCCCAAATGTGTTCACAGGTCTAAAAAGGCTGGGGAAACTTGGTGTAAATGCAAATTCCAAATGAGGCCTGATGAGCCATATTCTGAGGTTTCCTCTAAACATGCAGGGCTTTTAAAGATGCAGTAGCCACTTTATGTTGCTAGTTGCGAAGTCGTGTCCGACCCATCACAACCCCATGGACAACATTCCTCCAGGCCTTCCTGTCCTCCACCATCCCCCGGAGTCCACCTAAGCTCACACCAACTGCATCAGTGACTCCATCCAGCCACCTCATTCTCTGCCATCCCCCTCTTCTTTTGCCATCTATTGTTCCCAGCATTAGGCTCTTCTCCAGGGAGTCCTTCCTTCTCATTAGGTGGCCAAAGTATTTGAGTTTCATCTTCAGTATCTGGCCTTCTAAAGAGCAGTCAGGGTTGATCTCCTCTAGGACTGACCGGTTTGATTGTCTTGCTGTCCCAAGGGACTCTCAGGAGTCTCCTCCAGCACCACAATTCAAAGGCCACTTTATAGCTACCTTCATTTTCCCATCTGTAATATGGGAATTATATTCGTCTGGTATTAAGGATATGCGTGAAGTATTTTCAGCACTTAGGACAGGGGTGGGTAGTGTTTGGCACTCATCCAGATACTGCTGGACTGCAGCTCTCATCATGCCTAGCCAGCATAGCCTGTGGTGAGTGATGGTAGGAGTTGCAATCCCACCAGCACCCAGAGGGCCACAAGCTTTGCACCCCTGACTTAGGAAAAGCTACTACTAAGTATTCTATTTTATTAAAACTAGCAACTCCCACCTCCTTGATGTTTGCGAAGACTTTCTTGATTCTCCACGCTCCTTGCTGGTGCACGTCTGGCTTTCTTTCTGGGCCTGGAGGAGCCCCTTCCGAAAGAGGCTGTCTCTTCACAAGAGTGACTCCTGCCCAGAAAGTGCCTCTCTCGGTTGGTTTTGGGTACAAGTGAGGCTGTCACTGGATGGCTTGTAGGCAACTCCTCCTCAGCTTGGAATTACCTTATAAGCCTTGGAATGCTGAGCGCTGCCTCTGCTGACGCTCGCAGCCGCTTGGCGATGCAGAATGTTTCTCTATAAATTGGAAGCCCCAAAGGCTAGAGAAAGGCACCATAAAGCCCCCTGTGCTCCAGAGCCAAAACCTCGCCCTGTGCTCTGGGCCCACCATCACAGCTCTCCCGCCCTCTCCCGGCATGGTCTAATTTCCCATCTAGCGTGTTTTGCTGTGAAGGAGGTTCTGTTTGTACTTTCTGCTGCTCCGTTCCTATGAAACTGTTCTTCTAGCCCATCTCTGGGGACACTACTCTGCTTTCTTGCTTTGAAGGGCTTTGTGCTGAGATAGCCTCTACTGTTTTTGTTCTTCCCCCCGCCTCCCCCCCTTAAAGTTTCTCTTGGCTCATGGCCAGTTCATAACAAAGCCCCTGCCTAGACAGGGGAGAGCCTCTCTGTGGAGAGACCCCAGCCAGTGCCTCCTGCAAACATACCAGACGAGAATAGCAGCCCCCTTTTGCTTGCGATAGCATGCTGTAGCCCATCCCTCTCACCGACGGTATGAGAGCTCCCTTTGTGGCTGGGTCCCGGGAAAGCTTTCTCTGCTGCACTCCTGGGTTATGTGGCTGGTTGCACCCACTAATTAAGGCATCCTGGCCAAGGATGGCCAGTGTAGGTTGCCTAGGCCAATGCACTGCTTCTTGGGCAGCTGCAGAAGGGAAACCCGCCTGTACTTCTGCGGGCTGGCTCTCTCCTTCTCGGCAGTTCTGTCGGTGTCAGGAACGCCTCCTGGGAGAGTGTTGTGTTGTGCTGGCTGTGCGGATACACACACGGGAGCCCGGCTGTTCTGGGCTTTTAGAAGGAACATCCTCCTCCTCTTTGTTATCAGTGTATTTGTAGGCTGCTTTTCCAGTTTAAAACCATGCCAAAAGCAGCTTACAGCAGCACCGGGAAATAATTTACATCATAAAATCCAACCGTGTTTTCAGAGAAGTCATTCAACAGTGACAAGTCATAACAAAATCAGAATTGTCATACAAACAGGCTAAGCATCTCATGTTAATAAATGTACCCAGATTAAAGCATTTCACCAAAGCCTAACAAAAGAGAAATATGAATCAGCTTAATTATCATTTCACTAACTGCAAAAAGAATACACCCTGTCAAACCTGAATTTAGCCCTAGCTGCCAAGACTAAGCCACATCCATGCTACAAGACCAAATCTTTACTGTCTTGAAGGAGCTTCAGGAGCAGAAGAACCCTTTGAAGCTAGAGTTAGTCAAGGCCCCGGACCTCCCAGGCAAAGTGGAAGTGACCCAAGCAGAGGAACGGAGACTAGGACCACTAGCTAGGTAGTCCAGCTAGATGGTCCATTGCGAGATTTCCAGTTCTCACACTTCAGCTCATTTTGGTTGCATTCTTCACTGTCCTGGAACAATCCTTGCATGTTTTACTCCATGCGCATGTTTCCTCTGCCTGGCCGGCAGATGTGGGATTCTGCTTAATAAGTGCATGCCAGTGGGGAGTCAGACAGTACGGTAGGAGTTGGACAATTGTGAGGGTGTGAAGTAGCAGGAATGATGAGCAGGTTTTCTAAAATACATTCACAAGCCCTCAAAAATCACCAAGGCCTATGGATGCATCAATATAAGGCCATAGGTAAGGAGGAAGAAGTGGGTGGAGGAAAACAGACAACATGAAACTTTGCTCCAGCCATAAAATGTAAAAGTACATATCTCTTTCTTTAGTGAGGTAAAAGGTCTTTCATGGAAAACTGGAAGCAGAGTCCAGTTGTGGGATCTGTACCATTCAGGTTTTCTTCCACTGGTGCTATTGTCCCGATGGTGTTGGAGTCCTAATCTTACATGATCGTTTTTATTTATTACACTTACATTCCACCTTTCTTTGACCATGGAACTTAGGGTGGCACATGTAGTTCCCAGGTGGTTTCCCCTCCAAGCATTGACCAGATCCAGACCTGCTTAGCTTTAGCAAGCTGGTTGCTTGGACCTTATTTTAGTCCATGACTAAAATGAGATAAATGTGAAGGGAGGGATACTAAATTGGGCATGTTTGTGACTTGATAGCCAGAATAAATTGCATATGCGCTTAAGTGTAGCACACTGGATGTCTCACATGAAGGACCAATGTTGTTTTAACAAGTTCCTCCATTTTAATGGGTCTACTCTAAGTAGGACTAATATTTGATACCAGTCCTGCCCCCCATTGGTCAGGGGTGTGGTGTTTTCTCTTCTCCAGGCTAGAAACAAGGGAGGAAGAAGCTGTTCTTCACATAGAAGCCCACCCTCTTTCAGATTTGACTTGCAGAAGAGTGCCATTTTTAGTGGTGACAGACCGAAATAGCTTCCTTCTTCGACTGTGCCCAAAACTTGTGTGTTGCTTTCATCTGCAGAATCCACTAAGACCAGCCCAGGTGCTTAGACTGGGAGAGATGACCACTTAGGCTGACAACTATAGTCTTTTCTCAGAGGACAGAGCTCCTTGCTTAGCCTCTGTGGAACGAACTGTAAGCGCCTAGAATGCTTCCAGACAAAGCTTTTATTACAACATCGCCTTGCCTCATCCACAGAATTTCCTAGATAGCTCGAGATGGCCAGACAGATGGCCATTCATCAGTGACTGAGAGCACAGTACTCCTTCTCTCAAACCCCCCCACAAGATCTCCTCTTTGGTAGTGGCTGCCCTAATGAAGTACTGAGGGGCTGATGGCCCTGGCTGGTTAATATGAGTCCTTCCACGCAGTTTGGTTTCTGTGTGATGGCTTTACCTGCAAGTGGAGATTGGCTTCCTCTAGTCTGCATGGGGAGTTTTAACTGCCTTGGTAAGGAACTGCGGACTTGATTAAGGGTGCAGCACTTCAAGGTGTGGGAGCCAAGTCTGGCCCCGCGGAAGTCTCAGGCCAGCACTCTGGGGTTTCCCAGGTGGCTACAAGCCTTTTCCCTGGTCACCAGTCCTTTTCTGGTTTTTCTGTAGTTTTTTTTCCTCTGTGGTAAAAGTTTGAAATGCCTCTCCTAAGGTTTTGTTACCAGGAATAGGAACTTTAAGGTCAACATTGCTGATATTTCTGGCTACGCCCTTTTGCCTTTAGCTTGTGTCACTCTGAAATGCTCACCACCCCCCAAGAACCCCTCCAAAATCAGAAATGGCCCTTAGGCAGAAAGAGCTTCTGAATCCTTGTGCCTTGCTCTTGGTGGAAGCTCAGAGAACACTGGAAAAAGTCCATAGCCCAGGGCTGGGAAACCTTTTGCAGTCTAGTTCCCATCAGCTTTGGCCAGCCCTGACCCAATGGCGAGGGATTATGGGAGCTGTAGTTCAACAACATCGGGAGGACAAAGGTTCCCTACCCTGCTTTAGCTCCTTGGTGTCTGAGTGGGTGATTCTGCACATGGGCCTTCACAGAAAGAGAGGTTCATGTTTTCAGCATCCCCTTCCCTCCTATGCGTGTGGGCTCCTGTCCCATAATAATTGACAAAGCTAAGTGAGAACAGGTAAGTGTGCTGGAAAATGTTGACATGGACATTCTTTTCCACTGACCAGTGCTGGACATCTTATCTATGTGCCATTTTGGCTTTCTTCTGTCCGACCCTCAAGGATGAGCTAATTGAAAAAAATAGCTTGGTGAGATTTTTTAAAATGGTCTTCTGTATTGTATCCAGTAAGGTTTTGTTCATTTTTTCCGTGGCTAACTATAGATGTGTAAAACCTTACTGTAGTCCTAGTGCTGTTGGGATTCTGCAACAGGTCAATAGTAGGTTGGTATTCATTCAGCTCTAACTAGAGGACAGGTCTCTGTTTCCCACAACGTGGTGCTTTTGCTGCCTGCCAAAATGGAGACGGGGGTGAGGTGACCTGTTGCATCAGTTGGCATGCAAATTTTGCAATCCATAGGTCTGTTTTATTTCTCATTTCACCTAGTGGGTGTTTGTGGGGTGCCCATTCTTGTTAGACATTTGATGCCTTGTGATCTGGGAGTGTGCAGAAGATAAAATAGTTCTACCAGCTCTCTTAGGTTGTCCCGTGTCTGTCTGGGCTATATTGCCTCACTTGCAGTGATTAGTAAGTATTGGCTCCTGGGCCAAACCTGTGCTCTGCTGTGAATCCATAAGCCAAAAGGGAATCATCACAGTAGCTTTAGGCCTTCTATTAAGCTTCTCTCGATAGATTGGGCTTGGACTTTAGCCCACGAATTTCTTAAAGAACTCACTAGCCCATGAGAAGAGGATGTGGGACAAGAATACAGAGCTTGACCATTGCCTGAAAACACCAAAGTGTGGTGCTAAACAAATGTTGCCCTGCTGTGGCAGAGAAGCACCTCCTGGCTCAGTGCCCCCAAATGATCAGTTCATGGAGTGTGTGGCTCTGGGCTTCCTCCAGCTTGTTGTAAAGTTGTGACTTGTGAATGGCTCACGCCTAAAAGCAGAAAGACACTGGGTGACTCACACACTGGCAAGAAGGTGAAACCGTTGGTGACGTAATAAGGAAATGGATGTTTCAAGTGGTCTTGCAACTCTCATACAGCGTGGGTAGCTGTGGTTTGTTTGCTCTTATATCCATTTGTCTGGACGTGGACAAGCTGTTGGAAATGGATGGAGCTAGGAAAAGCTTTCACTCAGGTTCGTAACTCGGCCTTTGACAGTGAGCTGATGTACCTTTCAGTGCCTACGACCTGTGTTCAGAGAGACAGGATGCGCTAATGAAAGATCCTTTGATGGGCTACCAAGAGAATTGGGCCAGAAGAGACCAGTATGTGTAGGGCCTGGATGTCAGGTGCTTCTGCTTGCCTGGAGATGAGGCCATGATGGGTGATGGAAAAGAGCAGGTGGGGTGATTTATGCCTGAGTTGTTCAGCTGTCCTTAGGCTGAGTTCTGACAGCCAAGGAGGACTGCTGAGGTCAGGTGGAGAACAGGATAAAAATATACCCCTTGCTGTTAAAAATGGGATGGAGCAAGGTGCGTATTGTCCAAGGAAGCCCATTGGCCAGGTCAGAGGTGTGTCTCTCCCCACACCACTGCCACTCCTTGTGTTGCACTGACTGTGCTGGAGGCATTTGTGCCGGCTTGCTTGGTGGTCTGGGAACTTGGTGTAAGGCAGCCGTTCTTGGGCTTGGGGTGATGCAGCTTCCCCCAGACCCTTGCTGGAAAGGCTTCCTGATTCTCCCAGCTGGTATTAATTTCAGCACAACTGGAGCGGGGAGACTTTTGCAGGTTTCCAGAACATTTATGAAGCAGAGTTCTGTATATTTGGTGCAGGACAGATCAGAAATCCTTGCTAAGAGATGCCATGCCAAAAATTTAGCCATTTTTCTTAGTCATGATGATGAGCAAAGAAAGCCCTTCCTGACCACTGGAAGTCAAATCTAGCTTTCTGAGGTTTCACTGAATGTTGCCTGCACTCCAGTGGTGTCCTTCTAGCATCTTTGACTAATGGGGTTGTGCTCCAGAACATTTGGAGGGGGCTGTAGCTCAGTGGTGATGCATCTGCATTTTGTCTCTGCCTGAGACCCTTGAAAGCCATTGCTGCCAGTCAGTGTTGGCAATACTGGGCTAGATGGACCAAGGGTCCTGTTCAGGATAAGGCAGTGCACTCTATCTTTGATTGAGGAAGGCTGTCATCTAGATACTCGGCTGCAGATGCACACAAAAAGGAAGGAACGAATGGGCACTAACATTTCTTGGGATGCTCACTGATTCCATTACTGAACATTAATTCCTGTGTTTCTATAATTCTGATTTCAAAACACAAATAACTCTTGTTTTGGAGGAGCAACAACTGAGAGTATTGGGCTGGATTAAAATAAAATGAAATATACATAAATTTTCATTTTGTATTGTTTCTGCTGGGGTGCCAGTGACATTGGGGTAGTTGCTGGGACCTGGCATTCTTCCCACCAAGAATGTGTGTGCACACAAAATTCTGTTTCAATAGGCAGGTGTGGATCCCCTTGGTCATCATATAAAGGTTATCAAAATTTAGGAAAGTCAGGGAAGTAATTGCACGAAATGCGAAGGGTTACAAAAGGAAAGGCCAGAGGGGTGGAGAGTGAAGGAAGGAAGCTGCCTCCCTCCCTTCATGAGATCCAGACCCTTTCTGATATTGTTGGCTTCAGGACTAAAACCCGCCATAGGCAGGAAGTGCTTGTTCCCAGACCCTCCTGCTTTTTCTGTGGTGGAGACTGTGGGGCCTCGGCAAGCTGCATGGCTGGGAATAGACTGGCTGTCCTCGGGGACAGGGAACCGGAGCCCTGAACTTCCTGCATGGCCTGGTTAAACACACAGTCCAAAGGGGGGGTTGCGGGGTAGCTTATAGACTCGCGTGATGTGTAATAGGAAAGAAAGGAGGAGGGATGAAGGGAGCCAGCTGTGCCAGAAAATGGATGCTTGCTGCATTTCTAGATTAGCTGTGCTGCTCAGCCTAATGTGTTGTGCTCTTTGTGATGAGAGCTGTAAAGGAACCCCGTCTCTCTTTCCCACAAAGTTGTATAAATTGCCTTGCTCCCAGAAATACCTTCTCTATTATAGCACCTGGCATGGGACCGAGCAAGCCCCTTTACTATTCCAGGTAAAACAGTGGTTTCTCTTCCTCCTCAGGGAGCCTTTTGTATGCTGAATCAGACATCTGCTGTCTTCATCCTGAACAATGGTGCTGTTGTTCTAGGCTCTCCATCCTCTTTGGGCTGTGGAGTGCTTGTCTCAAAGGCCCTAGGAAAGGCTTAGACTGGTGTGCCATCCCATTGCTTTGCTGGTGTTGCGGTCTGGATGGGTTGGGGAAGCTGTAACAGGTCTCCATCCACTTCAGTGCCTGTTGGTCCCATCTGAAGGGTCAAAATGCTCCATTCTACAGGACACTGTAAATTTATTTATTTATTTATTTATTTATTTAGAAAATTTCTATGCCGCCCCATTCGCCGAAGCCTCGGGGCGGCTCACAAAGCATCAATTAAAATATAATACACAAAAAATATAAAACGAATTAACAATATAAAATAAGTCACCCTGGCCAGCTAAATCCCAGCTATGTTTCTTCTATTCCTCTCCTCCTTGTGCACAGAATTCTCAAAAACAACACACCCCCAGTACATGGAGTAATGACTCTAAGAACATCAGCTTTTGGCCAGGGCTGTTTCAGCCTGAGGGCCAAATCGCATTTTAGAGCAGTTCAGTGGGAGGGAACAGCAAAGGCCAAAGGGGCTGTACTACAATGGCAAAAATGCCAGCCTGTTTTAGCTTAAAGCTCCCACCTTTTAGGATGCCTTTGTGTGTGGGGAGGGGGAGCAGGAACAGCCCAAAAGCTGGGAAATCATCAAAAGACTGACAGGGGGTCGAGCCCAGTGGAAAAGATGCTGGGCCAGGAACTCATGAGGGCTTGGTTTTGGCCCTAGCCCTGGAGTTGGGCACGGCTGTGCTTGGCCACAGCGGATTCTTGCAGCATTGCTGCTTGTATTATGAGTGTATGTAGTAGCATGTGATTCTCTCGCTATTTTCCCTTTCATTGTGGTTGATGTGAGCTGACAGTGCATCTGTATATGCTGGGGGAATATTATTCCTTTTGAAGGGTTACTACTGTTGCTACATGTGGGCGAATGTCTTGGCACAACTCTTTCGAAGTTCCACCCAACTAGGGCTGTCTTTACTTCTCTAGCCCTGCTGGCGATCTGCTGTCAGTGTTTCACACAGGCTTCTTGTGACATGTTGTCATGGTGTTAAGGGTGGTGCATATAAAGCTGGGTTGCTGAGAAAACCCAGCAACAAACATTTGCTTTTCATAGGGATTTTCTGGCCTTCCCTGAAGTTGAACAGCAGGATTTCAGTCCTTGTTAGTTCAGGCTGAGCTGGACTTGGCGGAATATTTGGGCCTTTTTCAAGTGCTTGGAGATTGTGATCCCGAAAGAGCAGGGATGGCTGCAGAGTGTGTACTACTCCTGTGCTCTTAGCTCTGGTGCAGTATGTTTCTGGCCTTCCAGACATCTGAGGAGATGGGTCAGCTGGGATGGCAACTAAAGTGAGGGAGTCACGACTGGGACACAATGGTGTGGAAAAGTGCCTTAGAAATTTATCCCCAAAACTTGGTTGCATTTTTGCATTCATATTGCAGTTATTATAGTTAAGAGGAAGGGGCAGCTATTGGAAGGTGGTGAAGATTTAATAGATTCATGTGCTGCTGGCTATATTAAAACATTTCTAAACGGTTTGCAAGAAAATTAAATGCATCAACATATGATATACATTAAAACGCATAACATTGTTTACACATGTATACAAAACACGAATAAAATAGAATACAGAACTGTAATCATAACTATCCTGATGGATCACCAAAAGACTACTCTCAAAAGTAGCTAGGCCTAGGCATGAGTGCTTTCAGCATCGCTGGGAACTAGGCCACCAGCCCAGTGCAAGCTGGTTTTGAAGCAAGCCGCTTCTTGGCTGGCTTTGTCCTGAGTCAGCTCCAGCTTTCATTCAGTGGAAGGCAGGTGGGCGGGAGACCCACAGTGGTACCAGCCTGTGCTGCCTCTTTTCCCACCAGTGTTGCTTCCTCAACTCCAGCCTGAGTTGGATCCCGTGCTTGTGCCTGCCTGGATGGTACTGGAATGTCAGTGATGGAAGCAGGAAGGGAGGAACAACACCCTCATTCCTTTCAGCCCCTCCAGAAATGGTCACAGCTGTATCAAGACGGCTGGTGCTGGTGGGCCCCGAGGAGTGTGTAAGTTGTGTTTTGCTTCCTCCCACTGGGAAATGGCTTCAGTGAGCCCTACATTCTTGCAGGAGCCTCTGGTACAATCTTTCATTTCCCAGTGGAAGGAAGAACATGAATAATATTTGAGTGCTAAGTAAGATAGGCAAATTAAGTTCCATTTTGCTCAGGTTCTCATTTTTCCAGTGCTACCTTCATTCTGTCAAAATTCCCTCAGCGGACTGCATTTTTTTTTAGCTCACACAAAAAACTGTACGCATATTTTGTGCACATATTTTCAAAACCCACATTTTGGTAAGCATTTTTTCTCAGATTGTATGCATTTTTGTGCACACACTTGCAAAAAATATCTTCCACCCACTCAAAACAATTTCATGTGCATTTTGGCAAATATGTGCATTCTTGTGTGCACGTTTTGAGAAATACCAATATCTTTGATATACATTTGTGCATTATGACGCTACATTACAAAATAGTGTAAATGCACAGATTTCCAGGACCATCTGCATTCCAGGTCATATTTAGGTTGAGGAACTGTGAATTTAGTAACCTCATATTGAAATGCAGACCGATCAGATTTCTCACCCTTGCCTTTGCTTCTCTGACTGATGAAAAGGCCTCGGCAGATACCTGATGCCAGGCCTATTTCTGAAAAATCAGTTGTTCCCAAGCGAAATCTGCTTGCACTGGGATGGGGCAAGTGGATTTTTAAAAAATACACGGGGCCTTACAGAAGCCATTTGTTTGCCTTTCTTCTAAGAGCCTAGGTGGATTGGTGAACCGAAAACTTCATTTAGCCTTTTGCTGACCCGTTCTTCCACACGCGTGCTTGGGATTGAGGTTTCAGCCCGCTGGCCCTGAACACCCATCTGTGCTGGCAGAGTGGTGCAGAAACATGATTTTCCTCCGTTGCTGTTTGGGGCCAGTGGAGCTGGGAGTCTCTGGGTTAATACCTCACTGCCCCCAGGGTGGGTATTGCATTGCTGCTGATGAGCTAATGTCTCTGTCTGCTGACAGAGGGAGATGAATGAGATGGCTGGAAGAGGTGAGCCTGTGGAGTGGCGGTGGGCTGGCTGCTGCCCCCATCCAGCCCGAGCAGACATCAGGAATTCCTGTGGCTTTTGCAACTCTGTGAGGCAAGAGTGTGACACATGAATTGTGTTATGGGGAAGGTGTTGATTCACTCCAGGCTCCCTGCTTCACAGGCTTGTTCCTTGTCAAGTCTGGTGAAGCTCTGAGGATGGTGGGGCAAGGTACCCCTCCCTCCCCCAGGGGCCTCTGGGTAAAGGAGTCAGAAAGGACACCAGATCAGCGGGTTCCTCAAAATGACTGACTTTTTTTCCACGAAGTTGTGCAGATGGATCTGTCACACCGTCTGGAGAGGGTCCCGCTATTCAGAAGGCCCCATGCAAGCTCTTCCAGTCTTCTCCAACTTGGTGCCCTGCAGAGGTGTCTGACTGAAACATCTGTGCTGAGCTGCCAGTGGGATTATGGAAGATGTAGCTGAACGCATCTGGAGAACACCAGGTTGGGGAAGGCTGAGTTCTTCCCTCTTTTTTCCTTTTAGAGGAAAATACAGGACGTTTACTTGTGGAAGATACATTGCATGGGCCCCTTATAAAACTCAGTGAATGAGGAAAGGGTGGTGATGATAAAAAAAAGCCTCAACTGGAGGCGCAAGAGGCTTCTACGGTTTTTTCAGATGTAGCGTGCTGGATGCCAATTAAAAATGGAAGGGCAGAAATATGTGGTGGCACTTGCAACCATCTTCTTACTGCTCTGAACCTGCTTATGAGGCAAAAATGGAATTTTAAATAGCTGGAAATGAGCTGTCCCAGTGCCAGCTCCATGCCACATGGTTTCTGTAAAAAGGAATTGAAGCCCTGGATTTCATCCTGCTTGTCGTACCTGGAATGTCTCCTTTCAAGCTGTGCTCTGGCTTGCTGTTGAAAAGACAGCCTGATATATTTAAGTTCTTAGTGCAATGCGTCATCTCTGTAAGTGGCTGCTGGGCAGGCAAGATGTCAGCCACTGCCGCTTCTAGGACTCGGAGCACAAGTGTCAGCCCACAAATAACTCTTCAGAGGTGATCATGCAGTATCCAGTTCACCTGGAGTGGGAGATAGGTAAACTGCTAACTGCCTCTTTGTACCGTGTCTCTGTGGATGCTCCAGCGCTGGGTATACAGTTGGTAGGCAGCCTTCAGAGAACTAATGAAATGAAAGCAACGGGCTTTCGTGTTGGGGAATTGCTCACAACATGGCAGGAGGTGAGTCAGGGAGAGTCATAAGTTGGTCACCATTCGCATCAGCTGCAACGTTTTCCACACATCAGCTACAATGGCAATGGGTGTGTTATGTGGTGAAGAGCGACCCCATTTGCCCAAACAAGGGAGAACACAAGGGGAGGGGGAACTTGTGTACCAAAAGCACAGGTGGAATCAAAAAGCGACCCTGGATTTAACACTTTGCCATCTACGGGAGTTGCAACCTGAGTCTTCTGCCTGAGAGGGCTTCAGATGCGAGAGGGTGGGAAGCAGTTGGTTCTACTTCCCTTTTCAGTCCCCTGGAATTACCAATAGGTTAAGTCAAAATTGAATTATCCTTGCATCTTTTTAAGTATGAATAGAGATCAGACTTAACGAGGGATCTTTCACGACTACAACACCTCTAGGATGACCCCTTGGCAGCCTACCAGCCACAGTTTGGGCCCCAGAACAATTTGATTTCTTCCTACCTTCAGTTTATGAGTTGCTGTATGCTTGACATTCTTGGGGTCAAATACATAATAAAAGCAAATAGAATAAAATCTAAGACAAAGCATGTTAAAATTGTTCTAACAACAGTGGCGATCATTCAGAAAAAAGAAGAGATAACAGAGTGACTAAAATATGGTGAAAGCATGTAGGATTAAATATGTCTTTATAAAATAAAGCAAGCAATATCTCTGTAGAGGTTTTGGTCAAGCAAGTAAGAAAAAAATCACAGTGATAGTCCTTCTGTTCATGTAATATGTTTGGAAGTTAGTATAATATACTTTGAGCCTCCACACAATTGTTGGGAAACAAAATGACTTCTGTGATTACAGAGAAGTCTGTCTGAACCATTACAAAGGAGTGGCATGAAAACTGAGAAAACGTAAACCTGGCTTCTTTACTGTTCTAACCTTCACAGCAGGAGATGTGTAGCAACATATTTAGGCCCTCCTTGAAGTCATTGTTGTGCCTCATGGGTTGAAACTTTAGAAATCTACATGTATGATGAATATTTCTGATTGGGCTGTAAGGCTCTGACCTAAGACATTTTTGCTGGCTGAACTAGATTAGAACAAGCAACTCCTTGCCCCTCCTAAAACTGAATAGCATCCATTGTTTTTTGGTAGAAAACCTGCTTGGCAATGAAAATACAGGAATGAATGAAATAATCCATTTGCTGCCTTCCTAAGTCAACCAGTCAACTCTTTTGGAGGTATTCTCTGGCCTCTGCCTGAGGTAGGAAGCATAGGAATCCAGCCATATCACAAAATCTTGAGGCAGGAAGTGTTCATTGAGGCTTACTCGGGAGTACAGGTGAAAAGGACTGCAACCACAGTCATTTCAGCTATGATTTAGCACTGACATCTGAGGGTTCCTATGGTTTTAATACTACTATCTGCTCCAAGTCCTTAGAAATGAATAATATGTGCCTGCTGTAAATTTAATGTGAGAATTATTACAGGAAGTGCAATAGAAACATTTCAAAAGCCATCCCGAGACATTTTGTAGGAGACAGGATAGAAAAGCTCTTAATAAATAAATAAATACATGAATGAATATTAAATGCACACTCTGATCGGTGTACTTTCCCCATTCTGGTTTCCAGATGCTGGTATGTACAAATGAAGCACTCCAGCAGCTTAATACTATTTTTTCACAGTGCCATAAAAACAATTACTGGGAAATATATTTGTTTATTCTAAGTTATGTTCAATGGATCTTCCCAAATAAGTGAGCATAACTCTGAATTCTGTGAGCCTAAGTCAGTAGGAGCAAGGAACTATGTGTTTACTCTGCAATTCTAGAGAGTAAATTCCATGTCCCAGTCATAAACCTCCCACTGCCTTGCCAAAACTCTGTTTTAGTTTGTAGGATGTATTTTTGCACTTTCCCAGAAACTAGGGACTTAGGGGAAAAGTGCAAACTGGACTTCACCCTGAGGACTGCAAAGGCAACCTCTTTTACACAAAGATCACTAATGCCTTGGCTTTCCCTTTGAGAGCTTGCCTTTTGACAGCTGTTCAGTAACAGCAAAGTGAGGAAAAAACCTTTTTGGGTTAAAGACCAGGACTGGTACCAGCTGCATTCTGAGAGCAGATACCTCCCTGACATTACCCAAACAAGAATCCCAGTTTCTATACACATGCAATTGTGGAGTTGTGCAAATACAGCTACAGATTTTTTTTAAGGAAAATTAAAATACTTGTGCACATTGTGTGTGGCCACGTGTGCACACACACAAATTGTCAACCTTGACATATCCTCCAAAGTGTTGCTTGAGCATTCTGAAGGTGATTGTCAGTGGCTGTCAAAGCAGAGATTGCAAAAGCCAACTGTCAAGTCAGACTTCGCAATCTGTGGGGAGCGGAAGGTAGTGAAGGGACAAAAAGCCACGCTGAGCTGAGCTGAAAATGGCTTGTGGCTGCAATATGGTCAAGGAGACAAATCGGTCCTGCCAAGGGGTCCCCTGGGAAACCCAAAAAGAAGGGCAAAGCCGTGCGATCCTGATTGTCGCGTGCCCCGTGCAGGACAACCAGCCCACCATTCCTTAAGTGCTCATTGAGTCCATTGGGAGCTCCCTTTGACTAAGTGGGCCTATCCGATTTCAGTCCATCGACTTGAATGGGACTGCTCCAGTTGAACTGGGTTCTGCTTTTTGGACCTTTGCAGCTGATAAAATAGCATGGGCACCCATTTCTGTGGCTCATCCGGCCTGCATCACTCACTCCCTGCATGAAAAGGGCAGCAGGAGGAGCAGCGGCAGCAGCCTTGCCCAGGAGAAGGTGCCAGGACCAGAACAGAACCTGGGCAGGGAGGAGGACATGGGTGGTGGGACACCCCCATGGAAAAGGTGTGCGGGGTGACCAGTGCTGCATGCCTCTCGCTGATTCCCCTGTGGCCCTGAAGGGCAGAGAGCAGCAAGGCTTGCCAGGGGTGCAGTTCCTTTGCTTCCTTGCCTGTTCTTGAGGTGACACAGCAATTGTGCAAAGCTGGCTTTTTTCTCTTTGGAGGGCAGCAGCTGCTCTGTAACTTCAGTCCATGAGGAAAAAAGAAGCCAACTGTTGGGTCAGCCTCAAAGATGCCTTCCTGGTGGGGTGGGGGGGCTTGGGATAGAGGGGTGGAAAAGGGGTGCATCAGTGGTGGGCAACCCGCAAGTGGGTGGCAGGCCACGGGGGCATGTGTCCCTCCCTACAGGTGCACCCCCATTCTCTTCCTGAGCTTGGGGGCTTTTGGCCTGGTGATGGCTACAAGTGGGAAATAGGCAGAGCCCCTGCCTCAAAACAGGAGGAGAGCAAGGGGCGGTGACAGCCCACCCTGCCAAGACCAGAAGAAGCAGTAGCCGTGGGAAGTAAGGGGGTGGCTATGATCTGCCACCTTTCCACAGCCTGCCTCCTGAATCAGTTGCCTCACTTTGCC
>NW_025336345.1:6175288-6305614 GCF_004798865.1 Varanus komodoensis
TGTATATGGTAGACCAGAAATACCTTGATCTTTATCTGCAACCCTTTTGTGTTTAAGGCTGTAAATATTTGACCATTCATTGGTAAATTCTGAAACTTCCTGGAGGTACCAGGTTCTTATATTCAGTATCCGAGCAACCCTTGTATGCATGCAGTATGAACATGACTCAAATGAGGCTAACCCTTTGGAAGGTGTCAGACAAGGCTGATTCTGTGTGTTACCTCAGCTGCCTTCACGAAGGGTTACTAAATTGAATGTTCTTCTTCCACTCCACACTTCCCTAACTTTCTAAATAAGGTTTTGCAAGTTGTTTTGTTGCACTGCACAGACAATGCTATTAAGAAAACAAATCTCTCTCTGACATGTAGCAGCATGAGCTTTGGTGACCTGGAACTTCATGAAGTTCATGAAGACCATGGGTTGGGGAGATTTTGTTTCCTGGGGTTAAAGTATCAGGATTGTGTGCTTCTTCTTCCTACCTGTTAAGCAGCTCTTTCCTTCTCCTTTATTTGTGTATGTTATATTTGTCCATTAGTGTTTCTTTAAAAAAAAAAACTAACCTGAAGATCCTCCTAAACCCTTTCTGTAACATTGCTTAAACCTAATTCCATGGATTGCTTCCACTGCATTAACACTGATAGCATTTACTCTTGCATTAAGGATGCAATTTTCTGTGAGCTTAGACAGGAAAAATGCTACAACTCCAAGCATTCCTTAGCCAGTCTGGCTGCACCTAAAACAACCAAGGGGCCTTCAGCCCTTGATGAAAAGCAGTTAGAACATATGGGACTCTTAGCTTGGGGAAAAGTGAGTATGCAGAGATGCAACAAAATTGTATAAAATATAAACTCACATTCTGGCCTCCCTGCTACCCTAACAGCACACCCACTTCCCTCACTATGAGGAGGGGGTCAGATCTATAGAACTGCATTATTTAAAGTAAAGTTGCCAGCTTATTTCCCAGCAGGGTTTCTGTGCTCTTAACAGCATTACAAACCAAATCAGTAGGTAGACGAACATTTGCACATCACAGAAGACAAGTTTGCCTGCTGTATTTCTGCTTGGTAGGAAGCTGCTGAAGGCACAAATGTTCTGCCAGTGAAGAAAAGAACCAGTAGGTAGCTCTGCTTCTGAATGAATAAACATGGTTCTCTGTGGTACCTCCACTTTTTCCTAGTGGCTTCCAAACCTAGGGATAGAAAAGGGCCTTTATTTCTCTCAGTCAGGATTTCAGTACTTGTGACTGACTGCTACAGTTGCAAGCAAAATTGGTCTTCAAAGCATTGATTATGCTTTAAAGCATTGATTAAGCATTTGTTTTGCTGCGTTACTCCCAAATAGTTTTGATGCATGGCTTTGCATGTGCAAGCTGCTGCTTTCTGAAGATGGCTGCTGTCTGCAGATCTGAATACTTCTAAAAAGATCCAGGCTCATGATGAATGTATACAGTTAGGGAAGAGATGGAATGGGCTGGCATGATGCCATTCATGGCCCCTGAAAATGTCTTTCTGATTGGAGGCCCTTAAGGCAAGTCCAAGGTTAAATTAAAAATTAAATTCAAGAGGGATTCTAACTTTACTATTCATTAATATTATGGAATGCTAGAAAAACTGAATAGCCTTCCCTAACTGGACATTCTACATATGTCTTGGAATTCAACTCCCATCAGCCTCAGGCAGCACAAGCTTATGGATGATGTAGCCCAGAACATCCATAGGGTACAAGGTTTTGGAAGACTAGTGACTAGGTCACCATTCAGGACTTGCACGATCATTTCCAACTTCAGTTTTACCTCCTCTTCCACATCTTCATGTTCAGCTCGGTGTAGGAATCGTGGGAACCTTTTGCAGGGCTATTTTTAAAAAATGGTTCCTTGCTCCACAGCAGAAAGGCCTCTGCCTCACCTGGATCCAAGGTAAAAGAGAGGCAGAGCTGGCATCCCAGCCCAAACCTCTGGATGACCTCTCCCAGCAGCTTCAGGTAGATGTTAAAGAGCATGGAGGATCCCATGGCATAAACGCCCTGCAGAGCAACCATCCCCCAGCACCACCTTCTGGATACGGTCGGTCAGGTGGGAGCGGAGCCACCGCAAAGCAGTGCCCCCAGCTCACACTCCCCCTGGCAAAGGTCATTGCCCAGAGCTACCAAGGCAGTCACCGCCCCAAAGCCAGGCCTGAAACTGATTGAAACGGGAGGGATACAAAAATAAATACCCTTGGTGGGGGGATGCCTCCTGTCAGGAGCTTTTCACTTACCTTCCTTTAATAGCTGAATGACAACATCGGCATGTGCTCCCATTTAAACGTCCGAGGAGTGCACTTTGAGTCAGCAGCCAACCCCTGCAAAGCTATGTTGAGGCTGGTCTGTCTGGTCTGCTGCACTCAGCAAGTCTAAACGCTCCCACAGGCCTTGGGCCTTTCCAGAGAATGTGTGTTTATTGCACAATAAATGCTCGGTTCTTGCTCAGCCTTCTTCAATGGCTCTGAAGAGGGTGACCAGATGCATAGGTCAGGAAAGGTTTCTATCACCAGTGAGAATAAAAGGAATTCGTGCAAGATGCAACTTGTTGTGCATGGGTGAAAGAAGCAACACCTGCAGAAATTCCCACTCCAATACATCCATTAAATACAGAAGCCCAATTACGCTGTGATTACTTCGTCTCTCCCTCATGATATATAAATTCACTGTGCTGAACCACTCAGAGTGGAGTTCTGTATAAGCAGGAAGGCACTGTTGCTGCCTTCTGGAAGCTGGGAGAGGGAGCCAGAAAGGTGTTAATTAAAAAAGAGGTTTCTTCATCCCCACTCCCCACCCCGCAACTGCTGCATCAAAGAAGCTCTCAGATTGAGCAATTGAAAGTGCTCTCAATGGGGTCTACTTATATGACCTGAGAATAGTGTCATTTTAAAAAGGTATCCACTGGGATGGCAGGGCCTGTCCTTCAAGAAGGATAAAAAACTCCTAATGAATGTTTTAATGGAAGTGCCTGTCTTTCTGCCACCTGTGCCTCCTCTCCCCCCACCCAGCCCCCAATATATGCAGATGCAGAGTAATAAGTGGAGATGGATCTGTTGTGTCACAAGACCTGGAGTGGCATTGGAAGTGGTGCAACACCGAAAATTGGCGGGGGGAGGGGGGTTGGAGAGAGCGCTAGTTTATCTTTATTTATACACTGCAAAACATAAAAATACCAGGATGGTGTACAGCATTAAATTTCAACAAAGTACCAGATAAGGCTAAAATGAGCACATTCAGCCATTTTGTGGATTATGTAATTGCTTTAGCTTTCTTGTGGATTATACTAAAGGGAGCACCTGAGTGAGCAAGTGCCCCTGAAGCAGGTGTCCAGGGTGCAGAAACATCAGTGTGTATTTAACATTAACGGGGAGGGATTTTCATCAGGTAGGAGCTAGACCACTAAAAGCCCTCTCTTTGGTAGCCGTTAGGTGAGCCTCCAGAGCATGTGGCAGAAACAAGAGCTTATCTACTGAGGCTCACAGGGACTAAGAAGGTGTGTACAGGCTCACACTGAGGTAAACTAGTCCCAAGCAATCACCTTGGTCCAGTAGCACGTTGGCAGCCAGTGCAGTCCTTTCAGCAATGCTGCCTGCTGTTGAGAACGTGCTTCAGACGTCAGCCTTGCAGCTGCGGCTTTTGGACCAGCCCCACGGGAAGGACTGCATGTAATGTGTTGCTGTAGTCCAACCTTCCCTGACCTGGTGCTTCCCAGATGTGCTGGACTGCATCTCAGCCAGCGTGGCCACATGCATCCGGCTAAGGAAGGCTGGGGTAGTCCAGTCTTGAGGGAACCCATGCCTGGGTTACTGTGGTCAGAGTCGTCATGGTCTAGGAATGGTTGCAGCTGCTGAACCAGTCAAAACAGGCCAAAGGCATTCCTTAGGTTCCAGGCTCCCTTGAGCCTCAAGTGACAGCGATGGAACTGTCTGTCCAGGAAGCTTGTCCATGTTGCTGGTCTAAGGTGACCTAATCTGAGTAGCTGTAGCATTGTGTGCAGACTCTTAGGATTGTTCATTTGCTGGTGTAATCCTCCAGTTTTGCTACTGTGTCTAAAGAGCATTTTCAGGTATCCTTTTTAAAAGCAAGGGAAAATGTGATATTTAATTGTAAAATCAAAATAAAATATGGTTTCTATTTGTGTATGTGTATCACAGCACCATGCAGATATAGTAGAAATGAAGGAAAGGAAACACTCCCTGTGTAGTACTTGGATCTCAGTTCTTTAATACAACCAAAAATAGGTACACCGAATCAATAGCCTCATATAGAAAAGCTCAAAGTGTCTCCCCATTAGGCGTATCACCTGTATGCTCATCAAGGCAAAGGCCATGAGTTAGGCGTGAGTAGCCGCTGAACACGAGTTCTTTGGTAAATGTATAGTTCATTTGTATTCCTTCCTCCATGTCTTGATTTTCAGAGGGCATGTAAGCTGTGCCTTGTCATTGTGAGGCTGAGGGAGAGACTGGCTCATGGTACCCAGGAAACTTCATGGCTGGACTGGAATTGCCTGCATCCAAGCTAGCGTTGTCGTCATCTCTGGAGAGCACTGCTTCATTGTAGCCTTTATGTAACACACAGGTGTTGAGCCTCTTTTGTCCCAAGAGTGGAATTCCATTTTGGAGAAGATGAGTGGGCCCTCCGGGGGTGGAGGGCCATAAAGACTATATATTGTCCACTAATGCTCTCTCTGCCAGCAGCTAAACCTTAGGAGAAGCTTTTCAGCCTTTTAGAATAGGAGGATTTGAGGCATGGCCTTTCAGGGTACCCAGGCAGGCTAGATTGGGCAACCCAGGCCTAAAATGTAGAAGGAGTCATAGGGGAATTGCGGAAGGAGGGATTTTTACTTCACTTCTCTAACCTTGCTAGATTGTGCATGGGGCTAATGTGGGAAGGGTATTTATAATGCCTACCTTTGACTGTTTATGTTGAGAACCACTCTATGGCAGGTTCACACATCACAGGAAGCTGTGGTGATTTCTTACCCTTGTTAGTCTGTCATGTCATCTGGTCCCGTTTGCGGCATTTCTGTGTGGTACCACTAGCTTCATGAAACCACAGAGTGAATCAATGGTCTCTTCTAAGGTTTCCATGCTTCACCATGGCTTTTCATGATATCTGAGCTCAGGATATCCATTTTACCATTGTTAGTATGGAAACATCATAACAATCCTGTGGAAAGAATGGCCATTCAGCTATCCATTCTCTGTTGCCCTCAGTATTCAACATGTCCCATCACCTGCTCTGTTCCTGTTTGCCGATTGATGGGCCTGTCACCCTGTTTACTTTCAGAAACAGGGACAAAGTGGGGAAAGACATGGAGGGAAAGGGGGGAATCATGGCAAGCTTTTTTATTTTATTTTCATGAATAATCTTCTTGGGGCTGGAGAGGCTGGGAAGTGCTGCAAAGATGCGGACACATTTGGGAGGGAAGAGAGAGAAGCCACCTCAAACCTCAGCAGGCCAGTGAGGATGAGGCCGCTGAGGTCCATAGGGAGCAAGAGAGTCGGGAAGGAGATTGCGCTCGCCAGGGAGGGCTGGTGGGGGTGAGAGGACAAAGCTGGGAGTGTGGGACCCACACGGCCCAGCAGCCGTGCAGTCATCTGACCAGTAAGCTCTGGCACAAAGCCATGTGCTGTGGAAAACTGCAGGGTTGTTTGCTGTGACATGCAGACTTGGCTCGTGTAGCCCCAACGCTCTTCCTCTTTCCTTTCCTTTGCAGCTCACCCCTGGGGGCAAGGCAGCCCAGGCAGGCGTGGGTGTTGGTGACTGGGTGCTAAGCATCGATGGAGAGAATACCAGCACCCTCACCCACATTGAAGCACAGAACAAGATCCGTGCCTGCGGGGACAAGCTCTCCCTCAGCTTAAGCAGGTAAGAAGCTCTTAGTCCAGATGCTTTGGCTTCTGCTTCCAGGAACAGAAAGTGCAACAAGGAATGAAGAGGTGGTCTGAGCCGACACATAACTTGCCTTCAACCCAGTTTTTGGGGTACCAGGCTGGTCTTTCCCAGACTGGAGTTTTGAACTACAAATCCTAGCATTGCTGACCGTTACCCATGTTGCTGGGACTGATGGGAATTGAAGTCCAAAACATCTGGCGAACACCAGGTTTGGGTAGGTTTCAGCAGGGTAGACTGAACAGTAACTGCTACTCCTTTACCACATATTTATATCCAGTTAAGGTGCCTGACACAGACATAAAAGGTGCATCTTCTACTGTTTTTTAAGACACAGGTACCCCTAATTGTCATGTTCTTAGCTTAGGAAATAGTCTAGGAAGCTAAAAACAAAGCATTGGGCAGTTTGGAAAAATTAGGCTGGTGCTTTTGAATTTTCAAGCCAAAACTCATGATTCTTCCTAAGATATATGAACTTGGGTTGACCAAAGTACTAAAAATGCAACCTTTCTGGACTGACTTAAGTTTGCCTGAAAACTGGCACAGAAAGTAGGGCCAAGATTCTGATTGGTGCTTAGCAATCTGAGCTAATTACCTGGATTTCTCTGCTGACTGCCTGTTGTTTTCAGGTCCTGTTTAAAATGCTGGTGTGGCGATTTAAAGCCTTTAACAGCTTGACACCAGGTTATTTATTTATTTATTATATCCATTTTTTTTCTTATACTCAAAACAGCTTACATAATTCTCCTCCTGCTTTCAGTCTTATCCCCACAACAACAACCCTGTGAGGTAGGTTGGGCTGAGCATCTGTGACTGGCCCAAAGTCACGCAGTTGGCTCCACGGCCGAGTAGGGGCTAGAACCCAGATTGCCCGAGATCCCAGTCTTGTGCTCTGAATCACTGAAGCACACTGGCTCTCTTGAGGTTATCTTAAGGCAGGGCTGGAGAAGGAATACCCTTCCTCTGGATGTTGCTGTACTGCAACTCCCATCAGCCCTGGCCAGCTTAGCCAATGCTGAGGTATGATGGGAGCTGCGGTCCATTAGCATTTGGTTGGCTACCCCCTCCCTACCCCTGCCTAAAGAATTACCTTTGCTTCTATGAATCTGCCCAAGGTTTTATGATCAGTATGAAATGCTCTGTTCTCTGGCCTGACAGTGCTGGAAAATACAGTTGACAGGTATCAGAGATGGTGGTGCCTCAGTTATAGAATGCCCTCTCAACAAGGCCCCCTCTTTCTGCCTACAGATGAACAGTAAAAGGCACAATTCTATGTATATTTAGACCGAAAAAAGGCCTACAGCTCCTAGTTGTGTTAGCTGGCCCTTTTTAGTGTCTAAAGATGCATAGAATTGCACCCTAAGATGTCTTTGTTCAGACAAACTTGTAGCATTTAAATTTCTATATTGTTTTATGTTATGTTTTTGCTGCTGTTTTTATTAATTATTGTGCCTTTTAATTTTTTGCTGCTTTGAATAAATTTCTTACATAGAAAACACAGTATAATGTCAGAATGAATAAAACATCTGTTGGATATACCAAATTGGCCATGATATGCATGTGTTAGATACCATTTTCAACTCAAATGAAGGAATGGGTTGTCCAGAAGATGCTACTACAAGGATGTTATGTAACCCCCTTGGTCCCTCTGCTGCCCACCTGGGATCCCTTGTTGAACACAGAGTGTGTCAAGTCCTGTGTGTCCAAGTCATTTTGATTTCCTTTTATGCCACTTGTCTCCATCACTATGCAAAAGGCAAAGTAACTATGGAGATTTTGCTGCTGGTTGTGCTTTTGTGGGGAGTTACACACAAACATGGGGACTAGTTATCAGAGAACGACTGAAGTAACTAACAGTATCCTGGCATAGACAGACAGACAAATACTGGAGGTTGGACTGGGAAGAACAAGAAGCCCTGGGCTCAGAGGGCTTTTAATCTTGTCCTGCAAGGGACTAATCTAGTCACCAAAACTCCATGACTGAACTCACAGTGCGGTTCTCCCAAAACATCCTGTTCCCAATTCCTGATGATCTGCAAGGAGCCAGGCTGCTTGCACAGGGTTCCAGTAGCCCCTGTGATCGCAGAGCTGCCCTCAGTGTGCGACTGTTGCGGCAGGTGTCTGACCTGTACAAGGCTCTGCCGGTGAGTCCCTACCAGACGTTGTTTTTCTGCTAACAGCAGCCTCTTCTCTTCACAGAGTCCAGAACCTCCTAAGCAAACCTCAGAAGGTACGTGCATCATGCCTCTTCTCTCACTGACATCAGCGGGTAGTCGCCCCGCCACGTGTCTCATGGTGTTCGTATGAAGGGCTGCAGTTCAGAGCACTGGGCGGTCCATCCCCACCTGAGACTGCCTCCTAGTTCAAATCCTCTGGTCTTTCCTTGGGAATATCCTCCCTATATTGTTATGGGGTCGGTGGCAGAGGAGAGTTTCCTGCACATAGCCTGGAGGGTGGGCAACTGGGTGAGCATGGTTTGTGTTGGATGCGTAATGCGGTAGCATGTGCATGTGTACATTTTTCCTGGCCTGCCCTCCTTCCAAGACCGGAAGGTAGGCAAGGCAGGTGTTTCTACCTGTCCCGGCTCCCTCCCACTCCTTGGGGCCGTGTTGGAGCAGCTGCTTCTGCTCTGTGAATGACTTGGGGGTTGTCCGCAGCACATCCGTGGCATTGGCTGGTGCCTTGGCTGCTGCTGACCGGGAGTGCCTGCTTGGTAATGGCTCATTGCCTCGGAGCCCAAGGAATAGTCCTGTGGGCAAAGATCAGCCTGGCTTTCGTGGAGGGCATGCTGGCCCCTGGCCTCCCCCGGCGGTCGGCTGCTCTGGCCTGTTGCCTGCCTGTGGCATCAGCTTGGGTGTTGTGTGTTTTGTCTCCTCTCCTGCTCAGGATGCCTTCCATTCCTCCGAGCCCCTGAAATATAACTTCACACCCAGCACTGCCCTCAACAAAACGGCCCGGCCCTTTGGAGCTTCCTCTGCTCCAAACACTAAGCTGGGGCTGGTGACGAAACCGGTGCTGTACACTCCCTCTGCATCCATCTGCACCACACAGCATAATGGGTATGTTGCTGTGCGTCCAGGCTCTCTCTGGCCGTGGCTTTTAGGGCGGGGCGAGGGTGGGTTGGAGTGACCTCACTGCGGAGCCCGGCCACAAATTGCTGCCCACAGACGTCCCTCTCTGCTCACCCTCTGCATGTCAGGCTCTGCATGTGTGGCTTGCCTTGGGTGGGTACGGTGTGGGCTGTAGTCCTTAGACATCTGGTGTCACAGTGACCTCTGGTGGCTGGAGCTTGTATTACATCGCCTAAATCCAACCGAGAGTGTGATTGAGGATAGCTAATCAAAAGCAAAACTGTTAACAAGCCCGTTGCCATCATACTTCATTTCTTTTCACCTGCTCTCACTTCTGGACAAATCCATAGACAGTAATTAGGATCTCTGCCCAAGGAGCTCCACGGCTTGTCGTTCTCTTGACTTACATGCAAAGTGATTAGTTTCTAGAGTCTGAACGGCAAGTGTTTGTTGTTCGTTCCCTGCTTGTGGGTTGCAGTCAGATGACTCACTAGAAAAAGAGTGAATGTCGGTGGTGGGCCCAGCTGTAATTCTCTCCCTCCCCTGGTAAGTGACAACATAGTTTTATCCCAGTTCAGAACAAAAGATCCCAGACTAAAGGCTTCCCTTCGGTCGGCATTCCTTGGAAATGAGCAATATAGAGTTTGGTAATGCTGAATTTCTAGTTTGTTAAGAAAGGAGTTAGACTGAAAGCCTATGTAAGTTATGAAAAAATGCCTGTAAAATGCAAAATCAGCCTTTTCCTGTGGACAGCAGTGGGGCCTCCATACCCTAAAGTGGTATCTTCTGCTTCTGTCTTGGTAGCTGTGGGGCTTTGAGAACCCCCCAAGGCCATGGTCTTTGACTTTCTGCCCTCTGCGAGTGTGTATGTGGAGGAGCCCTCCTGGGGAAGTCATTGGCTGCTTTGGTAAGAAACCTGTAGATTCTTCCCAGGTGTTCCCTCTGCAGAATTTGAAAGGACTACAAGAATGTAGGAGGGGGGTGGTGGTCAGTTAATAAAGAGATGCAAACACAGCCTCTTCCATCAGCAAGCACTAGGTCCTGCTGGTGGGCGTACAGGAGGGCAAGAGCTGCTACATTACATGCTTTGTTGGTGGGACAAAGCCCCTCTTTTCCGGGCTGGGGGAAACACCATGGGTGGACAGGCTGCTTCCAGCTGGATCCCCTGATGTCAGTGAGCTTCAAAAAGGGTGAGCAGATATGCTTGGTATTGGCAGCTCTGTCCACCCCTTTTGTTGCCAAGACGGGCTGCTCATGTCTGGAAGGCAGCCCTGAATGCTGGACTGCATGTGAGCTGTAACCGGTCTCTCTGGCTTTGGACACTGCTGAAAATAGTGCCGTTTTGACATGACTTCTTTAATTTGGTGCATTAAGATAGCACTGGCAACTTTTACTTTGAAGTTCTGTATCTGTATCTAACGCCGCTCTGACACACACGCATGCACGCACGAACACAGTATACGCTGTGCTTCTCCTTGGTGTGCGTGACTGGTTCGCACAGATGCTTCGGACGGGGCATTTGAGTGAGGCCTGTATGGTGGGGGTACTCTGCATGCTGCTGGAACGGTGATGAAGCTCCGTCCTGGCAGTACTATTTCATTTCCTATTGCTAGGGAGGAACAGCTTTCTGTACTGGAAGTGGCGAAAAAGCATGGTGTGAGCGTGCTGTGCATTGTTGTGCAAAGCTTTCACCAGAGAGGTTCCATGAGCTTTCACTTACCAGAACTTAGGTGGGAAGGGCCGTTGGCTACTGGGTGGCATGCAAATAAATAGGGATGTGCTGCCAAGCCAGTTTATGCATAGGAACTTTTCATGTTAGGGAATTCTTCTGTCTGGGTGATGCAGCTCTGTTCTGGTTTTGGTTTCTTTATTTATTACAGAGTCTCACTGAAGCTTTATTCCATGTGTGGAAACTTTTGATGCTGGAGTTTGAAGTGTTTAAATGTTGTTCTCTCCATCTGGATCTCTGGTGGTGCTATGCAGCCTTCCCCAAGCTGATACTCTCTAAATGCATTGGCTTCCCATCATTCCCAAGCAACACAACTCCCATCATCATCTCAACATCTGGTAGAGGAAGCCTGAAAGTTGGCAGTGCAGGCTTTCCTCCGCCTTCCCCCTTGAAAGGCTAGAAAGCATTTTTATCACTCGCTTGTGGCTCTAATCTGTCTTTCTTGTCTGTCTCCCCTCCCCTTTTTCCTTCTTTCTCTTTCTTGCAGGCACAGAAACCTGACAAGTCAGTAAGCTTATGTATGCCTTATTGCCAATTTGCATGACCTAAGCCTAGAAAACTCATTCCTTGACTTCCCAGTCACTGCCTAGCCTTTCCTGAGGAGTATGGGGCCTGTGTGTGTGTGAGAGGGGTGTTCCCCTCAAATGTGTCGGGGTGCATGTGTTTGAGAGGAGGGGAGAGGAGAGGGGAAATTGGGTCACATCAGGGGCTGTGGCAGGCTTGGGTGATGGATGTCTGTTTTCTCAAGGTTATTTGTGCCGTCTCGGCAAAGTCCTCTTGGGTTAGGCTAGAGCCCATCCCAGAGATGCGGTGGTGTTTGTAGCTTTCCTTGGGGGCAAATCTGAGGTGAAAAGACCTGCTTGTGTAGAAGGAGCCAGTGGGACATGGGTCCTGAAGTGAAGGGCTGCGGCTGGGTTCCTGCAGGAGCATTTCGGCACTTCCAGCCTGGTCTGGATCTTTGTAGGATGCAGTCATCTGTCACTGTGACTGCCTGACCCAGATAAGGCAGGGGAAGTGGTGCTAAATTTGGCAGGGTGGTGTGGTGTGTGTGGTGCCTCTTCTTCACAACATGGGAAAGGTGCTGGTGCCTTGAGCACCAACTGCCTATTCCTTCTGAACAGCTGCAGCAGAGATGCCGACGTTCATGGGTACGGATGCAGTATTTCTTCACCTGACCTGTCCTCTTTCTTGTTACTCCTGGATTTAGGGTTAATGCTCACCCCACTGAGGTGAAGTCTCCACCCCAAAGCAATCCCTTGCCTGATTATGGAGATTACTACCTGGAGGACCAGTAAGAATTGGCAAGGGGAGCTGGGTGGGCTGGGGTGTGGGAGGCCGCTAGGCAGGTGCTTGGCTGTGTTCCCTGCATGGGGTGCTCTCACTCGAGAGCCTTCCTCTTGGTCAGGTGGAGCAGCCCTGAAGGCCGAGGGGGCAACCGCTAGTGCCCCCACAGCTCGGATCCAAACTCTTCTTGACGGGTAAAACTCACCGTGTGAGGGGCTGTCACTGGGACAGCGCTGAGGCACTGGGGCGCTTTTTTGCAGCAAACAGGTTCTTTTGCGGCTCCCTGAGAGCATCTCCAAAATCTGGCCTATAAGTAGAAAGAGTCTATGCTTTCCTGCTTTACAGTATGTGTTGCGGACCTGTGACTCTCTGCATGTTGTTGCACTACAGCTCTCATCATCCCTGATCACTGGTCATGCTGGCAGGGACTGGTGGGAGTTGGAGTGCACTAACATTTGGAGGGCGACAGAATCCCCACCTTCCTTTGAGTTATCCGGAACCATCAGGCTGTCCACTGTTGGAAACAGGGTGCTGGGCTAGACTGACATTTTACTTTGACCCAGTTCTTACTCTTGAGGGGCAGTGGCTCACCACAGCCTGCGGCAGAGATCTTTCCCAGTCCTGCTCTGAGTTGTCAGGCATTGGCCGTGGGACCTTTTTCATACCTGACAAACAGGTGCTCCACTATTAATATACAGAAGCACATGTGGAGCCCAGACCCCTTGTGATCCTGCTGGTGTCACTTGCAGGCTAAGTACCTTCCAAGGTGTGTCTCTTGCTACAGACGATTGGTCAGAGCAGGCAAGGCAGTGCAGGGAGAGAGTTCGGGAGCTTGTCGATGCTTCTGCAGGGCAAGCTGCTTGCTTACCGTTACTCATTCCAGTCTTCAGAATTACAAAACTCTGGCCATGTCCTGATTTTTGGCTGGCTTCTGGGTGCTGCTGTCTCTGGCGCTCTGCTTGATGCAGGGTGTGCGTGTGTCATGCATGCCTGGCAGCTGCTCTTCCTAGTGCAGCCCTGGCTGAGTGCCCTTGTCTGTTCATAGGCACTCTCTGCGGCTGGTGAGCCTGCCGGGCTTCCTCCCCAGTGACTCCAGCAAAAAGAGACTTATTGAGGGCACAGAGGACTGGCGGCCCCGGACTGGCACGACCCAGTCTCGCTCTTTCCGCATCCTGGCCCATCTCACAGGCACAGAATTCAGTAAGTGTCTCCTCCGTGGGGACCAGTTGGATGGGTGCATTGCATGCGTGCCCCATTAGGGGCTGGTTCCACCCAGGGGGCAGCAAGAGGGAGCAAGCCCCCATTACTGCCCCCAGCTGCAGGGAGATGTTTGCAGGGTACCTGAGCACTTACGGCAGCTCGGGCTGCTTTCCACGAGCGCTGGCTGGTTTGCAGGCAGTCCGCGAGCAGCCAGGGTCAGGACGGCTCTCTCAGGCTCTCTCTCCCTCTCCCGGCCATGCTCTGTCGGCCTCATTCAGTCTGTCCACGTGCTGCTGAGAGCTCTGCAGGCCCCTCTCTCTGCTTCCCCCTTATCACTGCCTCTGCCCGGGGCTCGCAGCCTCCAGAGAATGTGATTTTGTGCCCAGAGCTTCTTTTCCACTTTTCTGCTCAACTTGGCTGGCTCAGACTCTGACGCTCTCTCTTTCTCATTTCCCTCTGCTGCTGCCAGTGCAAGACCCGGATGATGAGCATGTTAGGAAATCCAGGTAAGAAGGGGCCCCGTTTCTGGGCTAGGAGAGCAGACTCCTGCCTGACATCTCCACCCCACAGTGGAGGGCCTCACGCCAGCTTACAGACCGGCTTCGGGGCTCATGTGAAGGCCCTCGTCCTTCCTGCAGGGCCACTGAGTTGTTCGTGCCTGCTGGGGTGGAGGGAATGAAACCCTCCTCCTGGTTTGTGTATGCCCTGCTGTTTCAGTAGCTAGAGCTGTGCATGATGTGCTTTGCCATTTCTCTCTCTTGCAGACTTTTCTTTTCCTCCCACCTGTCAGTTCTCCTTTCATTTCTCTCTTTTCCAGAGAAAAGTTTGTCTTGGATCTTCAGAGCCCCCGTTATACTCGCCTGCGTGACTGGCACCACCAGCGATCCGCCACCTCTCTGAATGTGCTCTCCTAGGCAGCATAGGATGGCCCTTTCTTGCTCTTCTGACGCCGCCTCTCTCTGTTGCATGCAGATGTTGTTGGGAGGGTACATTTCCTACCTGTTGAACAAACCTTAAAAACTAGAAGCCCATGGTGACTCCTGCAGTGTAGCAATTGTCTGTGTTGGGGATCCGGAGGTCTCCTGCTTGATAAACTCTCACTTTGAGCGTCATGTCCCCACGCCACTTTTGTACGGGAAGGGATTTTATCATGCTGCAGCTCTACCGTTGGGCAGAGGAATGTGCTGTGCCAACTCTAAAGACGTCCTGGCGTTGGGAAGGTTGCTCCTACTGTTTTTCTTTCCCGAATAAAGAGAAGCTGTCTGCAGAGACCTTTCCATGCTCCTGGCCTCCGCATTTTAACATGGGTGGGGGGACACTGGCAGTGCAAGATTGCCTTGAAAGCAGGGAGGAGGCCTGCTGTTCTTCCTGTGGATTGCGGAGCGTTGCCTCGTTTCATGAGCTGCCAATGTTTCCCTTCCTGGTTGAGCCTTCCAGAGAAAGGGAAGACTTTTCCCAGCTGCATGTGCATCTGGCTGGAAATCCTCCTTGGGCTCCATGAGGTTTTTGGTACACTGCTCTTGGCACTCATCTTTGTTCAATTTCCCTTTATCCATTGCTGGTTACAGTCTCTCAAAAGCAGGTTAAATAAATTTAAGAAGTTCCTTTCATTTTAGCAGCTGAAATATAATCTCCCTTTCTTTGCAATAAACAGCTGCTGCAAAGGGCCCTGCCCTTTGCCTTTTCATTCTGCTTCTCTGGATCTGTCCATTTCCCTCTTTGTTCCAGTGGCCAGGAGTGGTTTTTTGCAATCCCCTTTCAGGCAAAGGGAGAGCATTCCTCTTTTATTGGACTGAAAGGTTCACGAGAACTTTCAAAACTTTCTTGCCACCCATAATGCAATGCGTAATAGATAAATCTTTGTATCAAATTGGTCCTCCTTACTCTTGAGTCACACCACCGTGCCTTAATTTAGCAAAGGCTCTCTCCTTTGGGTGACACTGATTTGGGTGTTTGTACTAAGGTCAGAGCAATTTCTTGAGAATGGGGTTTCTGGCCCTTGACCATTCCTGACATGGGCTTTTGCCTTGTGCAGGGGAGGTCACACGACCCTTTCTCGAGAGAGAATTGTTGTTATTGCTTTGACTACAGGCATGACACAGAACTCAGCAGCTCTCTGTAAATTCTGTAATCCACCCACCCCCGAGCTGCCTTCCACTAATGCCCAGCCAAGAGTTTGCAGTCTGGATGGAAACTGGCTTACTACCCTCTATATTGTAGTAAAAATAAATGCTCCTATTCTTGTAAATGGCTCGTGTCTCTTTTATTGGTGCATTGACTGTGGGAACTGGGGAAGCTGGGTTGACCACAGGGGCAGAATCTCTACGTTCACTTTGGAGCCAGCAGAACAGAGCCAGTATCTCTGCCCGCCAGTGCCTTTCAGGGGTTGTTGTGCCCTGGATTTCTCTTGGGAGTAAGAGCCTCGTGCTGAGTCCCCTGCCTGTTTCTCAAGGGCATTATTTCCTTGGGATAAAAGGGAGAACCCTGAACTTCTTGTGCCAGGGCTTCAGTGTGTGGTTGCAGGAGAGAAACAGGGTGGCAGTGCGGTGCAAGGATACATGCCTGTCATGCCGCATTTGCTATAGTGTTACCTGTCTGGCTTGGCTGCATCTTGGGCAGAGTCCCTGGGGAGGGGGTGAGAGGCCCGCATATGCAGTGGAGCACTGTTATTGCTCTTATGCGGTTCCTCGGAGGCCTTAGCCCAAGGGCCCCTGGCTGTATCAGTCAAAAGGCACCATGCAGTTCTTCTGTCTTTTCCTCCTCAGTGGATTCTTTGTGGTAAAAAGATGGCGGAGGTAGTGGGAAAGCGCAGGAAGGCAGATGCCTTGATTCCCTGTACAATTCTGTGCCTGGGGAGGGTGACTGCAGAATGAGGGCCTGGTCTGGCAGCACCCGGGAGTCGATCCTAAGCTTATTCCTTCATGATCTCTGTTGCCCTTGGCCTGATTTCAAAAAACCTTGCTGTGTGGGGTCTGTTCAGGCCTCTGACAAAAGCAAGCTGTTCCTTCCTTAGCAACTCACTGCATGGGAAGGAAGAGGGTGGGAGAGAAACACAGGTGGCAGAGGAGAAAGCAAGGTGGCTCACCAGACCGAAGCTCCGTCCCTGTACGCCACTGGCTTTGGCCTCTTTTGCTGCTGACAGGCAGCTCTGACAGATCACCCACAAGGGAGCAAGGCCCTCAGCAGAAGGAAAAAGGGCTGCTCTCCCTTCCTGTAGTTTATAGCACCTCTTTGCTCCTTCCTGCCTGCGAAAATGGTTTGCAGCAGATCTTGCTGGACTATGCAGTTTCTCATTCCAGGTGGGAGATTTCTTGTATAAATGAGGACTCCTACGTGTTAACGCCCCCGATAAAACCCTTCTCTGCACAGAGAATACATGTATGCTGAGTGGAGTGATTCCAACATGACAGTCTCCCACTAGAAGGAAGATGTGTGCGTGTGTGAATTCACCCCCACCTCCAGGCCAGTTGTAAACAAGCAAAGAAACACACGATCCCTCACTTGCAGTCCGAATGGTACAGTTCAGGAAAATTTGCACAGTGCAGTGCTTGTGTACGTGTGTGGGTGTGAAGGGGTGTCTCACATGCATTCCTTCTCTCCTTTGTTTTCAGCGGGTGCTTTTGCCTCTTGCAGTCAGTCTCTAAGCCACACACATTTCCTCCTCTTTTCCCCATATCGCTGCTGCTTTTGGCTAGGAGGAGTTCTTCAGGCTGGTGGCATCGTGCCCTCTCCATCTTGGGTCATCAGCTGGAAACTGGCTGCCTCCACTGTGAGGCTGCTGTGCCCCTTGCGGTTGGGCCACCCAGGCAGCCCCTTCCCCTTCACCCCCTGCCATGGGACTGGTGGCTGTGGGAAGTGCTCCTAGAACCCCCACACTGCTCATGGTGTGTTTGAGATGGCCGAGGAAGGCTGTTTGGGATGGCAGCTGAAGGCTTCAAGTGCTACAGCCCCATTGCACTGGACTGGGTGGTTCTTAAGGATGTGGTTTGCTCGAGGTGCCAATTGCCAGAGCCCTGTATGAGGCAATTGGGGGTTTGTTTAGAGCAAGTAATACACCCCCCCTCCCCATACCTTCAAAACACTCTAAAAAGATGGTGCAGAGAAGAGAGCATGTAGAGGAGACAGTGACAGGAAAAATATTTGTTACAGGAAAATAGGTTGAGGTTAAACTGAAAGGAAACCTTCCAAGGTCTTTAAGAACGTGCTTTAGCCACACTACAATATGGCAATGAGGCAGATGAAACTTCCTCTTTTGATGTTTTCAAGCAAAATGGGCAGGCCTCCGAGAAGGGCTACAAATGGCTTGACCACTCTGGAACAGATGCAAGACTGCGCACAGTTTATCAGAGCAGGTGGTCGAAATTAGTGTGCATGTGTGCGTGTGCATATGTGTGCGTGTGCGCACAAAAGACAGAGAGAACCTAGTTTGGTTTTAATTTGCTGCCTTATGTCACTCTGTGCCAAAGAGGCACATTCAGTCTCTCAGGGTTAAATCTCTTTAAATCCTAACTACCTTGCTGAACTTATGTCCACTTGTGAAGGAGATGAATGGCCGGGTGCTGTGACCGCTCGGTCTTCTTTTGCGTGATATTCATTCCCTGCCCTGGCAGCCATCTTATTCAGGCCTGCCCTACTGCCTGAAGTAAAGAGACCTTGGAGGGAGCGCTGCTCTTCCACTCCAGTAGGTTCACAGCGCCTCTTTTTGCACCATTGCCCAGTTTGGTGATGCAGGAACTATACCAAGAACACAAGCCAGCAACTCACTGCCATATGAGGGAAATTTCCTCTCAAAAAGCACACCTAAAAAAACGCTGCTCCCATTTTCATTTCCTTCTGACTCAGATCCTGTCTGTGCTTAAGTGGGATGCTTTTGGTGGTGCTGACAATCCCATACAGAACTTGCTATAGGACCCATTTATTTATTTAGGAGAACACACTGAGCTAAGAAGTCTTTGCCTGAAGAACGAGCTTGTTAAGCTGAACTAATACTATGAGGAAAGGAAGGTGAATGCTGTCTTTGCATTCGTGGGGAAGGATTAACTTGGGCAGTCTCTCTCTCTCTCTCTCTTTCTCACTCCCTCTTTCCAGCCAAGTTTTGTTTTTTGCATCCTCAGCACCCAAGACTGGAATAACAGGCCCCAATTCCTCTAAACATCCTAATAGCCCAACCAGCCAATAGTGGTCACTGCTGCACTGTGGGTCTGCATATGTTTTTGCCCCCACATCATGAATATTGTGTCCTGACCTCACCCCTCCTGTTGATCCATTGAGTTCTGGGAAAAATATTTACATCTGGTACCCCCTCTATTTTGATGTGGGCATAAGTTGCTAGCCTCTGCTTGGATGTGGGGAAAGGGCCCAGTTGCCTGCAACTAATTGGTTATTCTGTAGCCAGGTCTCGGTTCCTGATCTGTCTTCTGCGACAACCTTGAAAGTGGAACCTGGATATGGTAAGCTTGGAGGCTGAAGGCAGCTTGGGATGGTGATCTCTCGGGAGGAAGCTTGCTGGGGACATCTTTGGGGCACTGGTACTCTCTTTCCTATTCATAGAAGACACTGCTTTTAACTGTTCTTCACTGTGAAGCCATGGTGAACTTTAAACTTCCATGTGCATTCACGCATACAGAAATAATTCTTGCTGATTTGCTCAGATCCTTGATTCTGGGTCAAAATATAGCCCATGCAGGTTCTCAGATCATGCAGGGACCAACGCATTGTTTCAGACATAAAGTGCCAGATACCTTTGTTTGACTGTTCCAGGCCCTGCTGCTCCAAAGCCTGCGCCTGTCTCTGGTCCTGCCAGTCGCCCACCCTGGGCTGTGGATCCTTCCTTTGCTGAGCGCTATGCCCCAGATAAAACAAGCACCGTGCTGAGCAAGCACAGTCAACCGGCTACACCGACACCCATGCAGAACCGCAACTCCATTGTCCAGGCTGCACAGCAAGGACCAGAGGGTGCCAGCAAAACACCCATCTGCTGTCAGTGTAACAAGATCATCAGGTAAGCAGTACAGCTCTCCTAAGAATTCTAGATTTCTTCCTCTGCGCCTTGATTGACTGGTAGCAAGATGTGTGAACTAACTTCACTAATGAGGATTAAGCCTATTTGCATGTAACAATTCATGGGTTAATTTACTAAAATTTGCTGCAGCATCTGCCACCATTCTGCCAGTCAGAGTTGCTTTATGACATCCATAGCAGGACACTAGGGCCTGATTTACATGTAATAACAACCCAGAATATGGGTTGAGTGTGAGTTGTCTTTCAGTTACAGATCGTTGAATCATGGGTTGGTATTAGAAACCCTGTACTATAGTTTAACTATAGGTTGCTAACTCATATAAACAACCCAAGAAGGGGACCCATGGTTTGTTGCTGGGTTTTGAACAACAGATTGTTCACTAACAGTCCTGGAGTTAAGTCATAGTGCAAGCTTTTAGCACAATGTCAACCCACAATTTAATGAAAACCCATACTCAACCCATGTGTTGGATTATCATTGATGTGCAGACTGTGTCTGTGTCCAGATTCAGATATCATGTAGCAATGCCTGATGGGTTTGATTGAAGGCTGTATATGCAAAATGGCAGTGGAATGTAAACATGGATCATGGCAAATTATGGGTTAATTAAGCCATGATTTGCTGCCATTACATGTAAACTGGATATGTGTGTGTAGTGATATGAATGGTCTGCCAGTGAGAGATGTATGATGCTTCATTCACATGTGCTTGGCGATGCTGCCATTTTGAGGCTTCATTCACATGTGCTGGGCAATGCTGCCATTTTGATGTGTGCACGTAACCTCAGAAGGGTGCCCTTTTGCTTGCTCTGGATTCAGGATCAATGTATTACATTGCAGCGGGAAGAACAATCCTCTGGCAATTCCACATGAATGAAAAGATATAATAGTCTCCTTTTCCCCAAATGGACAAGATATGTTCTGATTTGTGTCCAAGTTCATTGCCAGTGCAGAGCTAACCCATTCTCTTTGCTTTCTGCTAGAGGACGTTACCTGGTGGCACTGGGACGCTACTACCACCCTGAAGAGTTCACCTGCTCACAGTGCAGGAAGGTGCTAGATGAAGGTGGCTTTTTTGAGGAGAAGGGCTCCATCTTCTGCCCCAAATGTTATGACATGCGCTATGCCCCCAACTGTGCCAAGTGCAAGAAGAAGATTACAGGGGTGAGTTGAACTGGAGTGCAGCCTTCAGCTTAGCAGGCTACACACAGAGTACGTTGCAAAGGCTCCCCAGCTTAGAAATAAGTATTTATTGCCGTTAAAGCATGCTCCTCTGGGGCTGCCAGAAAGACCCTACTGAGTCTTTCTGGTCTGTAGACGCCTCTGCTGGACTCTAGCTCCCATCTTCCCTGCCTATTTTGTATTCAAATAGGCTGATGGGAACTGGAGTCCAGAAGATTCTGTAGAGCCACAGATCCCCCTCCCCAGTGTTACGGTAACTCAAGGGCTTATGCTCTAAAGCACTTGCCCAAGGAAACAGCATGGCACGAACCTTGTAGTAGCCTTCCTTTTAACTCAGTTAGGGACTTGAAAATCATCTCATTCTGGTCTGATACAGCAAAGTGATAAAGAGCATGAGCTATGTTGCTAGAAGTCTGATTTAAATTGCTACCTGCTCCATGTTCCAATTTCCTTCCCTTCTCCAAAGCTGTAATGGGAGGATAACTCTTGCCTATCTTCTATCTTATAGGGTTCTTAGCACTGTTGAGATGGTGCGGGCATGACGTGTGGAAAGCTTAGTGTTATGCTGAGCACTTTTTTCTAAATAATCCTGCAGTGCTGGCCCAGAACACTCTGTCTTAGAGTGGAGTGACTTATGTTCTTGTGTCTGCTGTAGGAAATTATGCATGCCCTGAAGATGACCTGGCATGTTCAGTGCTTTATCTGCGCAGCCTGTAAAACACCCATCCGCAACCGTGCCTTCTATATGGAAGAAGGGCAGCCCTACTGTGAGAGAGGTATGTCCCCACCTCCTCTTAGCACCAAAGCAGCCTTCCCTGGAAAGCCTTGGAGGGCTGGGTAGAGCATCATAAAAAGTGTTTCTAGCCTTGACTCTCCTATCAAGGGCAGAAGGAAGAGCTTGGGGAATGAAGCACTTGTAATGGCGTCCTCCTCTGACCCTGGTCTGGGTACCCCTTGGTGATGGTTGCCAGGCTGGGCCAGTTCTGCTAGGTTGCTATGGAGATAGAGTGGTACCTGCATCACAGAGCACACTGCTGAGCATGCTGGGAAATGGTGTTCTCTCACTTCATTCCAGTTCTGAAAAAGACTGCCCTTTTCTGGAATATTCCATTGGGAGGTTTGTAGGGGGAGAAAGACTTAAGAAATGAAGTAGTCTCCCTCTCCACCCCCGCATTGTCTGATGCTGTGAAAGGAATTGGAATTCTCCCAGATGAATGAACAGCTGCCTTTCATCATAAGCCGGGTGGGGTGAGGAGAGGGTGTGCAGATTCTTAACAGCATGTGCAGCCTTGTTTAACATGTCCATGAGAGTTGTCTGCCATCTCCTCACAGGGCCTTCAGTCTTGCTGCCCAACAGGCTCCAAAACACAATATTAGAGGACCTTCTGTTTAGCACAGGAAAGGCCTTGATTAAAACAGGAGGCAGGGGCAAGATACAGGACTGTAGGACATGCACAGAAGGGGCTAAAGAAACAGCAGAAAACCTGGGCAGGATGAGCAGCACTGTGGATCAGACTGAAAGGCATTACCTGAGTGGGTGTATTTGTGCAGGATGAAACCATTCCTACCTGGGGCACTGGCAGCTGAGGCCTGGGCAGAAATCCAAATGAACCCTTTGAATTAATTTTAAGTGCTGCACATGTAAGCTGAATGGAGAGAAGGCTGCGTCTCAGAGGCAAAGCACAGCTTTGCACACAGGAGGTTCCTGGGCTCAGTCGCTGGCATCTCCAGGTGGGGTTAGGAAAGCCATTGCCAGTCAGTTTTCACAATATTGTAGGATCAAGTAAGAATTTTGTTGGCTGTGCATTTCAGCACAAATTTACCAAATTTGTACTTTCCAAATTTGTACTTCACAAACCAGAACAGTATGCCATCCAAATTTGGATGTAATATGTGTATTTAAAAACATGCATATATGTGCCTTATATTTGAAAAAAAATGCTCACGCAACTGTTTTATGCAGTGGAAAAGCTAATGTAAAAAGATGAAACTGAGCTTCTGGGGTTCACCCAGAGCTAGATGGCTCAAAGTCTGATTCAGTATAGGGCGGCTTCCTCTGTTCTTAGCTGCTCTTTCAGCAGAGCTCTGCAGCCAAGCCGGACTCCTCTCTGCAACTGTGGATTTGTGCTCTGTGAATGCCACTGCAAGCAGAGCTCTTCTTCCTGGCTTGGCCTCTAGATTTCAGATGTCTCAGCCTCAACATAATGTCTTCTTTCGCCACCTTCCCTTTTCCTCAAGACTATGAGAAGATGTTTGGAACCAAATGCCGTGGCTGTGACTTTAAGATAGATGCGGGCGATCGATTCCTAGAGGCGCTGGGCTTCAGCTGGCATGATACGTGCTTCGTCTGTGCGGTGAGCACATGTCTTCCCTCTCCCCCTCGGCATGTCCTGGCTATATCAGTACTGCAGCAATCCTGTCCCGCTAACACTTCAGGCAGTGCCCTGAGGCATTGCTCCTGGGCAGAGGCAAGATTGACTGGCATATATTTTGCTCTCAGAGGTGGATTCTTTTCCTGGTGGCATTGGCAGTGGACTTGCTGAGATTAGGCCATGCAGGCCTTGCTGCCACGGCCTTTCATCAAGCCATGTTAGTCCCTCCTGTAGACTAGAGCCAGGGGCCTCTAGCAGGCAAGAAACGCCAAGGCAAATGTGTCCACTGGGCAGCTTTTGTGGCATTGCCCCTTCCCTTTGTCCCTGTGAGGGAGCCGAGAGCCAGTTTGAGGGCCTCACTGGTGCTTGCCTTACTGAGCTTCTTCCTTTCTCCACAGATCTGCCAGGTCAACTTGGAAGGAAAGACTTTCTACTCCAAAAAGGACAAGCCCCTGTGCAAGACCCATGCCTTCTCCCATGTGTGAGGCAGAGAACAGGGAAGAGAAGACCTGAATGCCCATGTTGCTGGCCTTCCCTAGCCTTGCACCCCCTTTCCCCACATCCTGCCCTGTCCTGAGAGAGAGAACCCCAGACCTCTTACTTGATGATTATTCCCTTTAGGGGTGCAGGGCCCAGGCTCAGTTTCAGGAATTTAGATCATTGCTGCCCTCACCCCATAAAATTCTGTTCTGCACAAGCACTAAGTGACCAAGGCAAGACTGTCACTGCTCTTCCCATGCTGTGAAGCCATCGGGTCATCAGCCCAAAGGACTTGTCCAGGTCTTTGTTTCTGTGCCAGCCACACCCAGAGGAAGGGAGCCCCACTAATGCTGCTTGCCAGCTGAAGGATCCCAGGTAGTCACGGTCTGGCAAGGAAGGCATCAATTGAGAACAAGCCTTTCCTAGGTGGTCATTACCCAGGTTTATGTGAATAATTGCTGTTATGCCCGTGGCAACCACAGGTTTTCACAAAACTCGATTCTGGGTAGAGCCCATTATGTATCTTTTCCGACGTGGCTCCCAACTTCCCCTTGCCTTCCTTGAAAACTTCCCTGAAAAGTCATCACAAAAGATTACTATGATCCGGGCTGGCTCTTCCTTTCCAGTCCATTTGCCCTCTATCCATTAGTATGTATGTCCATGTTTAGTGGCAGAAACCCACTCTCAGCTATATTACCTCCAAGAAATTGCTTTTCCCAGAGTGCTGACCTCCCCCCACCCCCGCCCCATATGCCTTCCCTGCTAAGAAAAGTGTTTGCAGAGCAGGAAATACCCCACCAGCAGCAGCATCACCCTACTCCAGGAACTCAGTGACTTTCTCCAAGGAAGAGCGTTGTGCTGTAAGTTGCAACAAAATAATGTTAATTGCTAAGGAGGGCAGAGATGTTGCAGGATCTGGCCTCTTCTCCACACAGTCAAAACTGCTTCTTCAATGCCATGAAACGATGGAACATGCACTTCACTCCTCAAATACACTGTGTTGCGCCTGTCTGTAGCTCTCAGCCCCTGGGCCAGATGTGGCCCCAGAGCATGCCTGCCAAAGAGTTGTTACTTCTGTTTTGCATTAAATGTGTTTCCCAGAACCGTGCTGTCCGGCTGGGCATCTGTCATTCTTTGCCACCACGGTGGTGCTTTTAATGCGTAATAAAATATGTCTTTTAATTTTTTGTCACCCATGTAGGCTGTGGTTATTTCTGAGCTCCTGCAAAGCAGGGTACGGGATAGTGGGAATGGAGGAATGAGATGCATATCATGGTCTAGAAAGTTGGACAGTCACTTTAAAACAAGAGGAATCTTGTCTGTTTCTTCTCAGTCTGAGCCTTCTCGTTACACCTGGTGAGAAGGCAAATGGTTTCATGGAAATATTAGATCCATGGCTCAAGAACTCAGTCTTGCAGAACATCTGTGGGTGGGACTGGTGCTGTTTCAGTTCATAAAATGAGGGAATACACAGGAAGTCTTGCTGTCACTTGTGGCCGGGAGCTGAACTTCATCACACCTATATCACTTTTGGGAATGTGTAATGAAAATGACCATTCTTGGTTGTGGGGGTGCAGGGCTGTAGTTAGCATAAATAAGCAAAGTTCTTTTCTGCAATGGCTGTTCTAGTTTGGGGGAGTGATAGAGAGGACGACCAAAGTGTGATTAAATGGAGAAAGATAGTAGTGCTAGCAGGACCCAATGTTCTTTGGTCAAAACTGATTATAGGTTCCTAGAAACACTCAGTGCCTGCTTAAGCTAGCACACAGTTGCTTCAAGGGATGGGGAGTGGTACAAATTGAGGGACCATATTTCATTATCTAGCAATGGACACAGCGCTGCTTACCCTGCCTGGCTCCCTCTTCATTCTGTGAATTCAGGATTCATTTCTTCTTTTTATTTTTGTAATGAATCATTGTTGTGCAGTTTCTGACAAGTTGGAGAAGCCTTTCGTGCACTTCCTTATTCAAGACTTCAGTGCCTGTTTTGCTGGCAACTCTGTGATTCTGTTCTCCATCTGCCGTAACCTTTGCGCCTTCATTTCAGCTTCTGCTTTGGTATCAGTAGTTGCTGATCTTTCATTTGATGAGAGACACTTCCTTGCTGTTTACAATTTGCATGATGTTGAGTCTGTTGAGGTTTTTGGGGGGTGGGGCAGTTTATTTGGGTTTTTGTTTGTCTTTCAAGGAAGTTACTTGTGCATGTTTCTTTTCTTCTTTTTTCTTTTTAAATTGAACAGCTTTCCATAAAGGCCACATATGAGATGAATTCCTTGAGACATAATCACATGGAAAGTAATTAGTCAATAATCTATAAGCAGAGCCTATAGAACAGAATCGAAGGCCCAGACAGAGTGTGTTCATAAATTGCTGCTTAAGAGGGACACAGCTTTATGGCAAGGGAACCTGGGGTCCTCCAGATGTTCTAGCCAACAAGTCTCATCAGCCCTAGCCATAGTGAGGAATGATGAGATTCCTAGGCCAGAGCTGCTGTGGTATGGCATGCCTTTCCCAAAATTCTTGTTTTTTAGGAGATTGATGTGTTCAGTGATTTTGCAGAGGCCTTTTCTGGAAGAGGTATTGGGGCCATGCCCATGGAATTTTAGAAACCCTAGGCAGGAACTGGTGGGCAGCATCAGAGGTAGCGGGGCTGACTCGCCCTGTGATGCGTGCACAAAGGATCATTGAGCTTCACTGCCACCTAGGCTAGGTCGCCTACCTCGGGAGCATTGCTGTTGGAGATGGCATGGTTGGAGAAGACAAGTGGCTGAGAAAAGAAATGCAGTGCTAAGATGCCGGGGAAAAATCCCTCACGCTTGAAGAATGTTGGCACCTACTTTCCAAGGTGCCGTGACAGCCCAGCTGCTTCCCACCCACACAGTATGAGAGTGAGACTATGTCTGACTTCAAGGTCCTCTCTGAAAATGAGCTAAAGAATCAAAACAGGAGCCAGAAATCCTTCACAATCTCTCCCAATTCCTGTTCTCATGACATGAGAACCCACCGTGGGTTGTTTAACCCTGCCATTTCACATACTCCATCCCAACCTGTGCTTTGTTAACTGCAGGTTGTCATGTTCTGTGAACCTGGCCACTGTAGATTAAACAACCTTCACATAACCCTACAACAGACCATGGATGATGTGAAGGTTGTTTAACCCTCACATAACCCACACTGGCCAGGTTCTTGCAAAGGACAATCCCCAGTTGCAGGTGCCACACTGGGTTCTTGTGTTGGGCCAGAGTAGGGCTAGAGATTATGCCATCCTTGCCTATAACTTATTTGGGATGAATTCCATTGAAGCTTGGTAGGAAGCACTATTTTTGTTTATTTTTAGTAAAGTGCACAGGAGGCTGTCAGTTGAGAAAGCTGCCTGAAGCTATAATGGCATTCCTAAAGCAGTTGGAGTTTTGCTGTAAATTAGCAGCACCAGGGCTGTGGTACCTGCTCAAACTTTCTCCTGTGTGGAGATTTCCAGATGTGTTGGACTACAACTTCCATCATTCCTAGTCAGTGATTTTACAGGGTGTGGTAATATATTGCACTCCTGATCATTATGTATATCACCTGCTGGGCCATTTTAACCATGGATCTTGTGAGCCTTGTGCACATGTTTGTGCATGTGTGCACATCTGATGAAGTGGACTGTGGTCCATGAAAGTTTATACTGTAGGAAATGTGCTCATCTTCAGGGTGTCACAGCTATGTTGTTTTCGCTGCAACTGATTAGTAGGGCTACTGCTTTGGAGAGTGCTTTTGAGCATGTGCAGAGTGCTCCCTCCTCCTTCCTTGCATGAGACCATTACTTGAACTGCCGTGGTCAGCGACTGGGTTGGGAAAAGAGAGGCTTTTCTGAGCAAGCAGCAAATGGAAGTCTGGCTGGGCTTAGCTCAGTTTTTGCCTCTCCTCTTCCTCCTCCGGCAGAAAGTGGTGGGTTCTCGAGCAAAGCGCCTTAAGTGGTCTGACGCAAGATGGCTGATCCACCAGGCACCCCCCACGTGTGGGCAATTCAGGAGGAGGTCGGCGGTGCTGGAGATGGCTGGGGTGGGAGGGGGAGGCTGAGGCGTAGTCGGCCGGCGCTAGGACCCGGCGCGGCGCTCGCGGGCGGAGCCTCCGCTCCGCGCCCGCCCGGTTCCCTCGCTCGCTGCTCCTGCTGCAGTGTCTCCCAGGCAGGCGGGCAGGCGGCCTGTCTCCACCCGAGCGCGGTCCCCCGACTCGTCCCCGGAGCAGCATCGCCGCCGGCATGGCTGGCGTGAGCTTCAGCGCGAACCGCCTGGAGCTGCTGGCCTCGTACCAGGAGGTGATCGGGGAAGACAGCCCCACCGACTGGTAAGCGCTCCGGAAAGCGGGCGGTCCGGTTCTTTGTCCCCATAGCGGGGAGGGGGCGGTGGCCGCCGCCGCCGCCGCCGCTTTGTGCAGGGGGGCGTGGGCGGTGTCTGCCCGCCCGCTTCCCTGGGAAACCTCAATCCGCTGCCCCCCTCCGCCTCCCCTCTCTCTCCTTCCACCGCTCCCCACGTAGAGATAGAGGGAGATGGAGGGAATTCCGAGCCTCCCGCCGGCAAGATGCCCCCAGCCCGGGGACGAGAGGCGGTCGCAGCCTGAGCGAAGAAGCCATTAGCAGCCCAAAATGGTGCATTGGCAACGCGGCCAGAGCAGGGGCTGTTGGGACGAGGCCTCTTTTGTTGGGCGCAAGGAGGGCACTGGCTACAGATGCTCCGGCAGCTTTTTGGTAGTCTGGAGATCGGGCGGAGGAGACACAGGACGGCACCCCGTCCGGCGGAAGCCCCTCTTCTTAGGGGAGGGAGACGGCTCATGCAGGCCTTCATAACGTGTCTTCAGACACCCCACCCCCATGATGTGGGGCTCGGGAGCGCGCCTCAGGCGTGTGGAAGCTGCATCCGTACCAGGACGACGCCCCCCACCCCGGTCGCGCGCCTCCGCCGCCGCCTCTCCGCTTCCCCTCCCCCGGCACATCGTTTCGGATACAGCGGGGGCGGGTCCCTGCCGCCCTTTCCACCTGCTCCGCTCCTAGAAGAGCTGCTGCGACCCCCCTGCAGTGCCTCATCCAGACAGCCCCCGTCCATCCAGCTTGGCACTCGGTCCTAATCTGCGCTTCGCTCGTGACACTTGCCCAGTCGGACCCTGGATGCCAATTTTGGCTCCCCTCCCTTTGGGGGTGAAAGTTATCTCATAGAGACACGCTACACAAAGGAAGGTGGGGCTGGACGTGGAGGGAGGCGGGGGTCTGAAGGCTTGAGGGGAGGGGCTGGTGGGCTGCAAGTCGGATGGGAAGGAGGGGTGAAGAAGGGGCTGTGTGAGAGGAGCAAGGGGGGCATCATCCTCCGGCAGCCATCCCCGCGCAAGAGGGCAGGGCCCCCAAATGTCGCATCCTTTGATGAGAGCGGCTGAGGCCTGAAGCTGCAGAGAAACCGGCAGCCCGTGTGTGCCTTTGGCAAGCGGGCTGCTCTTTCTCTTTCGAGGATGGGGCAAGGGCCCGTCCCAGGCACACATGACTCCTCCTGCAAGCCACTGCCACTGCATAGGGAAGTCTTGCTTTGAGGACAGAGAGGGAGGGAGAGACGTAAGGGGAGCCATCTCCTACAAAACCTCCAAAACAATAGGCATGGGCTCCATTTTTGCAGACACCTAATTGGGGAAGGGGGAGGGGAGGGTGTTAATAACGAGGCCTGCTTGTTCGTGTTTCCAGCTAATGGCTGTTCACACTTGGAGGCAGAAGGTTCCTGTTAGCTTCCTTTTCTTGATAATGCTTTGAGACTTCAGGCAAGTGACGAAGTCCCCCATGTTTGCAGCTCAGCTGCATGGCACAGGCAGTCGAGAGTTATTCCCAGGTAGTTGAGTGTGGGGGCCTCTCTTGTGGGGGCCAAACTGGATGGAGGGGTGCAAGCGGTACCCAAGTGAGCAGCATTCTGTCGGCAGTAAGCGCTGGGTTACCTTGTCTTGGAATGAGATGAATTCACCCTGCCATTACAAAGCAGTTAATCAGGGACCTATTACACACCACCACAAGGGAAAAGCAATCCCTTACAGTGTTTAGACCTGGAAGGAATTGGCAGCCTCCGATGGCTTGTGTTTGGCTGTGAATATCACTTTCAGCATTAGTGCGCCATTGTAAAATTGGGGACCACCCTAACTTTGTTATTGAGATGAGGAAGTTAAGGAACAATAAAAACACACTGTATAGAATACATAAATGGTTAGCAATGATTGGCTTGTTCTGAGGCACCTCTCTGGAGCTGGCTACATGTTAGGTACTCTATATACCTTAGAACAGCTTTCCCCAGTCTGGGACTTAAAGATGTGCGGAAACTGGGGAATGCTGGGAGTTGCTGTCCAACACATCTGGAGGGCAGCAGATTGGGGAAAATGGTCTTAGAGAGCAAATCTACTTTAGATTTTCACCAATATTTTTAGAGTTACTGACTCAAAATTGTAACTTGAGATGATTGTTATAACAATCTTGCAAGGTTTTGTTTTCCCTAAATTGCTGATCCTCTCCCTGTCTTCACTGAATACAGGGCTCTCCCTCTCTGTGCATAGTTTGTTGTATCTCTTGGGTCCCTTTTCCTCTATTCGTACCACACCCTGTCCTTCATATGCTCCCTTTCCGAGTGCCAGGAATGCTGTTCCCTGTATCACTGTTTGCGGTTTTCTCTTTCCACTCAGGTTGCTGAAAGCATTTTTGTTTCTAGAAGGCAAAATCCCTGTAAAAGTTCCACATGCTCTTTTGAGATGCCATTTCTGACTCTCCTTCCTGATCTGGGGTGGTGAAGGCATGTAGCATCACCCAAGGCAAAGGCAATCATCTGCTAAGAGTGGTCCTCTTGGCAGGGTCTGTCTTTGGGTTCTGGCCCTGAAACCAACCCAGCTGCTGCTTTTGGACCGGACAGGCCATCCCTCCCTCTCTGCTCTTGTGGTGTTCTCTGGAGCTGCCGGCATCAGCAGCACAAGGGTCAGAGGGGGACAGAAGAACAGAGCTTGTGTCACCTCCTGCTGAGCCGCCAGCTTCACACGGGTCTGTGGAGAGCTACACAGGTGGCCGTGGCTTTGCTTCCGGTATTAAAAAGCTTCATCCATGCTTTATCCCACATAATTGTTTTCCCTTGCCAGTTCCCGTGCAGCCAATTCTGTGCTACTGTCTGCTTTCCTTCCCCCTGCCCCACAGCCCCCCAGTGCTTCAGAACTCAGGGGAGGTCTGCTGCAGCTTTGTAGCCTGCCCCCACTCCCCTTCCCTCCAAAGCAGAAGGTGCCCAGCTGCTCCTCTTTGCCTACTTCCTTCCCTTTCAAGGCCCAGGCTCTGCAAGACACTCCTATTTCCCGCTCAGAAGCCAGGGCCTTGTGGCCTGTTCAGCATCCTACAAATTGTGCATGTACTTGCGAACAGTAAGAAAGGCAGCTGGCTAATGCACTTGGTATGTATGGAGTTTGTGGTAGGAAGTGGTGTGGGAGGGAGGGTTTGGGACAAATGGGAACTGATAGTGATGTGTGTGCATGTCAGGGGGTGCAGTTCTGTAATACCTCCTCCCCCACCAAGCACACACACACCCAGACCCAGTAAAATACCATGTAAAACAGGGGCAGAGAACTTGTTTCAATTCAAGGGTTCGGTTCAATTTCCGGAATGCTCTTAGAGCTGTATTCTGGTGGTAGGTGGGACCAAAGGAAAAAGGAGAGGGCCAAACCCAGGCACTAACATGGTAACTTAAAGCTCATATTGCTAGTAACTAAGCCTTAGGAGAGGCAATTCAGCCTTTCAGAATGGAAAAGTAGGGCCCTGCCCAATGATCAGTGGCCGGGGAAAGGGCTGTGGTTGTAGTTCATTTGTGGGGGCCAGGCCATCTGTGGAATTTCTAAGGGCTCATGGACTGGAGGTTCCCCAATCCTGATGTTCATTGATGCTGTATAAACCACAGTTATTTGAGGAGAAGGAACAGCAAAGCAGAATTCATGGCAACCCATCCTGGACCTCTGGGACAATGGACTATTATTGTGAAATATGGGGTGGCAACAGATCTGGGCCACAAGCAGTCAAGGAGGAAACAGTCAAGAAATTCAAGAAACATTGGGGAGCAGAGAAGGAAAATAAGCAGGTGTGTCTGGTCAATATGGGAGAAAAATCCTTTGACTAGAAAACGGTAATTCCTGGAGTTGTCTACTGCTAGTGGACTGAGTGCTCTGGGTGTGCTAATGGGTTTGTTTCCAAGGCAATGCACTTGCCTTATGGAAAAGAGCACAAAGGGAAATCCAGCTTGGGTGGAGCCTGGTTGGTACCCCTTTGGCAAACTGCTCTGGGGGAAAGGGCTGCCCTCCACTCACCTGCTCCTGATGCCTCAGAAAAAGAGGGCGTTTGTCTCACACTTGCCTGGTAATGTCCAGCTTACAGCCAGTAAGATTTCATGGAGTAAATATCCCTGGCGGCCTGTGATTGGTCTACTGGCCTTTTATGCCTTGACATATTTTGTGTTCAGCTCCAGGTTCTGAGTGGCTTGTGTAAGAGATGCTTGGCTCTTCCAAGTTAGCTGGCAAGGCTAAGGCATGCTTAGCATATCTTGGTTAGAATATTATCAATAATAATAACCCTGCCATTGCATGATTATTATTCATGGGGCACTCTATAGCTGCAATAGGAATTTAGTGCAGGGCTCCACCCTATAGTGGTTTTGAAGAGGGAGCTAAATCACCACCATCCTTGAGAGAAATAGGATATGAAATGCTAGGCTGTACTGCCCTGCGAGCTGGCTGGAGAGTCTAAACCCAAACTAGCCTTGCTTGTTCACTGGTCCAGCTGACTTGTACTTTCTGTTTCAGTTAAAAAGTAGACTCTTCCCCTACACCAATATTGCCCCCTGGCATGATCTTCTATGGCATTAGTTAACATTCATGCTGTTGTGCTGTCTGTCTTATCTGTCAGAATAGCTATTTTCCCATACATCATTCAAAGAGTTCAGGGTGGCTTAACTAGCTCTTCAACCTTCCCGTTTTTATACTCAATCACTCTGAGAAGGCAGCTAAATGGTCCAAAACGGCAGCTGACTTAGTGAGCTGCATGGCTGTTCAGTGATTTAAACCTGTGTCTCCTTAGTCCTAGTTTGAGACTGTAACCAATCCACCACATTGGGCCTCCTTCCCTCCTGTTAGATTCCCTAATCCCACTCCTGGCACTTTTTCCGCTAATCAGCCATCCGTGCTAGCCACCCTGCCTCTCTGCTGGCTGGCTTCCTCTTACTCCTAGTCCTCCGGAGTACTAGTGCCTCTTCCATCAAGCTTAACCTCAGGGGAGCAAAACCCCTTCCATCAGGAGCTGCACTGAAAATGCTTTGTCTCCTTCAGCGGGCTGTGCTTGGAGGCTCTCCTTGCTTCAGCCCGGCAATCACCACCTTTGTGCTCAGCACAGGCTTCTGACCCATTCCTCTGTGCCTGAATCTCACGGGCATGAATAGTGGAAAGGAGCTGCAGGGACGGTGAGGGCTGCGCATGAGGAATGCACGTGTGGGCCCCTCACAGCTCCGCCCCCTCAAGCAGCCCCCAGAGGATCCCACCACCACCGTGACTGCCAGCTTCCCCAAAGCTGCCCACCCCTGCAGTAAAATGGCTGGAAAGATTGGGGGAGGCAGGCAATGCAGCCAAGAGCTTTCCTCAACCTTACCAGCTGGGTGAGATGGGATTTGTAGTTCATTGCCACTGGAGGGTGGCAGCCAGGAAAGCTGAGGTGACTTTGGTCAACTGGTGGGCCACAAGAAGCTGCATCTAGCTGAGGAAAGGTAGAATTATAGCAAGACTACAGGACTGTGGGAGAGAAGATGTTGAGGGTAATCTGTTAGAATTATTGCCTCTGCCCTGGCCCCTCTCAGCACCCCAGACTTCCAATTGCAGAGAGTAGGCTGTGGAACAGGCAGCGCTGGCCCTGCTGTTAGGCAAAGTGAAGCAGCTGCCTTAGGCAACAGGTGCCTGGAGGAAACTGTGGCAGCCCATTCATATCCCCTCTTGACTGACAGACCTAGATGTGTGAGCACCATGTCTTGGTCCTCCTAAATTAGCCTGTGGCCCGCAGGTGAGCTGAAGGGCCCTTTCCCAGTGTGGCAGTAAGATTCAACTGTGAGTTCAGTCAGCTTTTGCATATGGAATGGATGGGGGTGTTATCTTGTCCTTTGCCTCAGGCAGCAAAGCGTCTCGGACCCCCAATGCCTGATTGAAAAATAGCTCTGCAACTTGCAGGTCCTGGCTGCTTCTGCTGCCTCCCTGTTTTCCAAAGGGCTTCTTTACCTGCCAACTCCTGTGTGGCTTCAGCCTGCAAGAACAGTGGTACAGCTCTGTAGGTTCAGGGTTCATTGTATAGAACTGTGCCTATTTGGAGATCAAATGTTGCACTGTTTCTCTAGTGGCCTAAGTAATTGACAAAAATCTTTCCCTTTCAAGGTGTACTATCAAAATGCTGCAGCATTCCTCCCAAATGTCTTGGGAGGGCAGGCCATGTGATTACTCACTGGTGAAGGATTAGCACTCTGTTCATGCTCAGAGACAAGGAATACAATACCAGGACTGACTCCTGGCTGACACCAATCAAGTCCTGCCTATGCATTTAGAAAATAGGGCTCTGAGAAAGTTCATTTTTCCATTGCTTCTGGGTCATGTTCCCTGAGCCATGCTGTGCAAGCCGGCGGGGGATGTGTGGGGTGGGGCTGAACAATAACTTCTTTATGCAGTGCACCCCACCCTGGCGGGACAGCAGCTGTCCATGCACTCGGGCATGTGGCCTAAGTAATTCAGTTTCACAGTGGGGAGGGGGCACCTTACCAGTTCCTAAGGCTCAAGGTCATTGGAGTTAGAGACTGCCTACCTGAGGGAAGGCTGTAAATCCCCAGGCAACGGTTGCTCGCTGGGCTGTGGGGGCATCAATTCAATTACCTGGCAGGAACGACTCCTGAGAGCCGCCAAAAGTGCTGAACGTGGCAGAAATCTGCCTAGTTGAGAGCGAGAATGGACAAAGAATGGGTGGGGTGGGAAGCACTGCTGGTTCCATCCGACCGCCCGCCCGTCCGTCCCTCCATGACCTTTTCACAGCGGTCTTCCCCAAGCCGGTGCTCCCCAGATGCATTGGACTGCAGTTCCCTGCGTCCCGAATGCTGGAAGTTGAGTCAAACGCATCCGGCGGGCACCAGCCTACGGAAGGCTGCTTGCACAGAGTAAGGCGACCGAAGGTGGTCCCTGGGGGTGGGTCTGGAAGCGTCGCGGGGCCTGCACGACCAGCAGCCTCGCTGCTGGAGCTCCGAGAGCTTGCGAGAAAGGAGGGTGAGCTAACTAGTCCGGGGTGGGTTGAGTTCGGCTCGACTGGAAAAGACAGGGCGTGACAGCGATAAGGCAGCAGCTTGTCTTCCAGTTCCCCCGTCTGCTGGCGAGTTTTGTGCTAGAAGCGAGCGACCTCCCGAAAAGCGCGCGCCTGCTCTGCAGGGCATGCTCGGCGGCGTGTTTCCGCCGGGACAGTGCGGGCGGGGTCGCGGCGGGAGAGTGCAGGCCTAGCTGAAGGGCAGATAGACGGCGCTGGAGAAAAGCGATCGCAGCCGAGCTTTTGGCGCTGGGCCGGGGAGGGGGGCGATAGAGCAGGGCGGCAATCTTGCTTTTGCTGGAGGACCCCGCAGTGCAGTTCCCCAAGGTGATGGCTTCGCCGGGCCAAGCTTGTTTTGCAGTCTTGCCCCTTCCGCCCGAGCGGAGGTGTCGCCTGGTTCTTCCCCTCCTCCTCCAGGCCTGGGGTCTGGCGGCCCAGGCGGCCCCTCCCCCATGCGGAGGCTGCTGGGGCCCATTACTTGATCAGAAAGGAATTTGGTGCCGTTTTCCGCACGCCGGCTCCCTGGGGCTGCTGCTGCATTAGAAACACATGTTCCTGCTGGACCCGGGGCTGCACAATGGGGGGGGGGGACTTACCGGCCGGGGGGGGGGGGGCTGTCCTTGCTGTGTCTGCCGCAGAAGCCCAGTTGTATAAGGTGTCTGTTTTTTCTCTTTTGTTCAAATCTGTCCTCTGCCCCTGACTTCTGCACTTCAGGATAAGCCAGGTCTAGGCACAAGTTTTTTATTTTTCAATAGTGACCTGGTGGGAAAAGGTGCAGTGATACATTACATGCTCAGCTTGTCTTTAGAGAGTGAAGTCAAGTGCATATATGTAATAATTCTTCAAAAACCAGAGAGAGGGGAAAGCATGCACATGCCAATAAAACAGAAGAGAAGACATTCTCAAGTGTTCTGAAACAGGCTTTTTCAAAATATATGTGGAAAAGGAATGGCCCATAAGGCAGGAAATAATTTCCCAAAACACGTTGGGCTTATTAAAACAGTTTCAGGCACTTGAGAATATCTTCTCTCCTGTAATTATTTTTAGATGCACAGATTGATTGTGTGAGTATGTGCAGAGAGTGTTGTGTGGGGGGAACCAGCCAACCTTAATCCCTATTTAAAGTGTAAATCTACCATTAGGAGAGTCTCATGAACTGTTCAACAGCATAGGCCAGGCTTCTTCCAACCTGGCATGCACCTGGGCTGTTGGACTACAGCTCCTGCCATCCACAGCCAGCAAAGCTGCTGCTGGCTAGGAATAATAGGGGCTGTGGCCTTACACATCTGCAGCATGCCAGGTTGGAGAAGGCTGATACAGGCATTAAAAATGCTTTCGGTCAGCAAGAACCCAGATGCTCCTGGGTGGAGTCAGGCTAGAGGCCTTCTGTGCTGCCACTTCCTCCCTTTCTTTTGGAAGCCTGGTGAGGACCAAGCATCCTTTTTCAATAGGAAGATCTGCTAGAGATGCCCAAGCCTTGCGGGTCCGCCCAGACTTAGCACTAGAAGGAAGCATAGCTCCACCACCTTTGTGGAAGGCGTGAGGTAGCCCTGTGGAAGATTCTGGCTAGCAGTGTTGGAAAGAGAGGGCAGCTGGTAACAGGATGGGAAAGCCATGCGCACTGCCCACCTGCAGCACTGTTTGCTGTGGCTGTTGGAGCTGGTAGTTGTGTGACCAGGAAAGCTCTGCTTAATGGAGAGCAGCAGCTGCTATTGCTGTTCTACTTCCATTCCCACCCGTGGGGAGCAATTATATTCTGGGGTTAAGTTGTGCATAGCCTCTGCCAGCCGCCTAATTATTGAGTTTGGAAGCATTGGGTAGGGATGGGGAAGAGACTGTCTTTCCCACATCACATGATGGTGCTGCCTGACACCCATGCCATTAGCCAAAGGCTCTGTCCCTTCCTGTCCACTCACGTTTCAATGCCTGCAGGTGCCCATGGCAATTTTTGATTCCAGCTTAGGGCCGAGCGAGCAAAGGACGAAGGCTACTAAAATTAGCTACCCATTGTTGGAACGAAGAGCAGCGTGGGTGGCTCTTAACTGTGCCAGAACTGGGCTGCTCCGGAAGGTCACCTGGAAGAGGGAGGTGTAGCAGCTCTGACTCCACAGATGGCTAAGCCCTATGTAGCAGCTAGGCCCTGTTTGCTCAGGGTTCTCGCAAGGTAACAATGACGTACTCTTCAGATGCTTTCTCTTCAGCACTTTCAAAATGTTGCTCTGCATTTTGTAGCAGGGTTGATTGCTGCCTTGCCTATTTTAGGACCCCAGGATTTACTGCACCTTCTATCATCCCTCACCAGCATGTCTATGCTGAAAGGGGGGAATATATTTTACAGTCAGACATGTCTGGAGGGTGCCAAGTTGGGGAAGTCCAGGTTAGTGTACTAATTGAATTATGGGGTCCATACCCAACAGATTTGGAGGATGCTAAGCCAGGGAAAGCTGAGTGAAACAGTATCTCGCTTAGGCTAAAACCACCACTCATCTGTGATGCTCTTTAGATGTTCTTGAGTCAGCTGCTAGCAGCCCAGCCCAGCCCAGCCCAGGAGAAGGCAGAACATGGCTCTGCCCTAAGCTCTGTAGAAGACAAGCTGCATAAAAATGTATAAAGTAAAAAGAATAATTGGCTGGCTTTGTTGGATGCAGCAGCACACTAATCTTTCTGCCTCTCCCCTCCTCCTCTCCCCTGCAACTTGCTCTTCTGGCATGGGCTAAAACCTGCCTTTGTTTTATCTTTTTACTTTCTCTCTGTGAAAATACTGGACATTCTGGATCTAAACCCCACGACACCATCCCCCTCTGTCCAGGTGGATGGGTCATTAACTTGTTGGAAACAGTCTATTTGTGGCTGTTTCCGATCTTGGCTTACAAAGACTACTTCTGCCTTTCAGTGCTAGTCATACAGTTTTAAAGAGTGGGGTGGGGAAGAGGGAAAGGAAAAGTGCAAACTGTGGTTTCTGCAGTGGGGTGGAGAGAGAAAGGGCAAACTTACCTTTTTGCCAAATGTAAAGGGATAGCAAGCAGTCCCTGCTGTATTGGCACAGGAGGATACTCTGCATCTGGAGAAGTGAAAAAAGCACTAGAATTAAATGTAATCCTTATCAAATAGTATCCAGAGTGTGGCACTTGGATGGGAGGATGTCCCCTGTTGCTTAGGCCTTAAAGTGTATGAGCAAGCTTCCAGTACCCTTCCTTTGGTGTCAGAACCCTGCTGTCTTAGAGGTACAAGCAAGATTATTCTCCCAAGTTTTTGCCAGAATGGCCTTTATGAGTGCCTCAAGGGTACCACAGCAAGATCTGCCCCAGGTCCAGGGACTCTGTGTACATGTATGTGTGCGTGTAAATGTGCATTATGCGGAACAGAGAGCGAGAATTAGAACACAGAGACAAGGTCTGCAGAACAAGGAAGACCTTTCTGCCTGAAGGCTGAATTTACTTTCAGACTGGCTGGAAAGGGGGCATTTTAGTAGTGGGCAGAGCAGATGGCAAAGGGGCTAGATCAAAGGCAAAAGGGCGGCACCAAAAAACACCAGCCTATTATAGCTAAAAATTCTTATGACCAATAAGTAAAGCTTAGGAGAGATGTTCAGCCCTTTAGAAGGGAGAGGTTCCTCATCCCACTGCAGAAAATGAGACCCTGCAATGCTTGCCAGCCCAATGCAATTGTTCATGCCTTATCTATGCAATGTATTTAAGTCTAATTGTACTCAAAGGAAATTAGTATTTTTAAGCGTTACAGAGACCCTGAAAAATTGCAAATTGCAAGATAACATGAAATAAGCTGTTTCCAAACTAGACCAAATATTATGTTTTATCATACCGGGAAAACCCTGAGCTAGAAAAGATAGTGTCTTTCCTGAACATCATTCTATTTCTGGATGTTGATCCAAGATTAAAAGACCAGGAATCTTTCCCATGTGTTTTGTTTTATTCCAGCTCAAAGTGCATATCTTGTCCCATTCCCAGATCAGTGCAGCTATTGGGTTTTCTACCAAATTTCCAATGCTAAGCGTGTGGCACTACTCTATACTGATCTTCCTCTGCCTTCCCACCCCTACCCCAAATACACATTACAGCCCTAAGTGTGCTTCAACCAGATACAGTTTGTGTTGTTAGCCTGGACCCTGGACCAGAATGTCTTTGTTAAGGTGGAGAGGCCTTTCCTTCTGGGAAAGCACCCATTTAACACAGACACTGGGAATAGGGCAGTCCCCTTGGTTCCTGGAGTTTTGGGGATGACTGGTATGTGATGTGCAGACTGGCATATTAAGGAACATGAAAGACCATGTCATGGGGCTGGCCAAGACATTTGTGAATGCTTGTGCATACACCAAATTGCTAGTGCTCCTATCACTCCAGTCCTAATAGAATGCTCTTAGAATGCTCCTAATAGAAGCTCTTCTTTATCATGGTACTCCCAATCACTCCCTTTGATACTCTTGCAGCCCCATCTACACCAACTGACTCCCAAATGCAGTCATCTTCCTGGGAAAAGCACCTAGGATTCCCAGCAATTTCAAGAGTGGGCTGAGTTCTGGGAAACTCTGGCTCTTCCCCACCCTCTGCTAGGGGTACACTTACCAGGGCGACATCATCTGGCAGGTGGCCAGCAAATTGCTCTGAAAACTGCATTGTCTGGAAGGCCCCTAAATCCCCTAGCTTTGTGATGAGCCCACATCCCCAGCTGGCCTGCCAGTCCATGGCCTGCTGTTTCTTCATTTTGAGCCACGTGCTTCAACATGGTTTTTGTGGATGTTCAGCTGTGTCGGTTCTTTCAACCTCATTGTGACTTCAAAACAGACTCCCCAGCCTGCTAGGGGGCATTCCAGTGTACTAATCTCTAGCCTTTGAATTGGGGCTAGACACCCACAGGAGATAATAGAACCCAAAGATATATAGGCATCATTCTAACAATAGAGCACACTATGTGAATGGTAGATAATGAAAGGGAATCTGGCCAGGTTTGCAGTGGGCAACAATAGTTTTGCACAGAGTTGGATCACCTGGGGGTCCTGAAGCTTTAAGCTGGCCTTGCCCAGCCGGTACCCTCCAGCTGTGTTGGGCTGCAACTCCAGCTCCCCCCAGGTTGCATGCCCTGAAGGGCACCAAGCAGGGGAAGCTGCCCTAAGCAGTTGCAGACACTCCTTCAGGAAGGCTTATAACCCCTGTGACCCCTCAGCATGATGTCTGGTGAATGTCTCCAGGGCTACCATTCGTTTCTGGGGAGCTCATGGGCATGCCAGTATCTGCAGAACTCTGTAGCCAGCAAGGTGTCGCTGAGGGTCGGGTTCTCCTAGCAAAGCAAAAGCAACATGATGGGCTCTTCTTTGCTGGAGTTATTTCAAAAGAGGCTGGATGGCCATTTGTCAGGGCTGCTATAGCTGCACCCTGCACTGCAGAGTGTGCATTGAGCAGGGAGTTAGACTGGATGATACCGGGGGTCCCTTCAGTTCTACAGTGCCTTCTCCCAGCTCCTTCTGCCTCTGTTGCTCTGGACAGTCTGGGATGTTCACCAGTCCCATCTCACCAACTCTGTGGGTCAGACCACCCATTGCACACCTCCTAAAGCCGCTTGAATTCAGGGCCCCTCTCCCTGTGATGCTGCCTGGGGCCAGAGGTACATCTGAGTGCTGTCTCCTCCAACAGCAGCTGCATTCCAGGAAAGAGCCTTGTCCTGAGCTGCCAATTAGGGGATTTGGCTTTCTGGATTAGAGTCGATCTCATTTGTGCCATTATCTGTGTCTGGCTCCCTGCAGCGTGGCTGTTGCCTTGCCCGCCTGCCTTACAAAGGGTATTGCATGCACCTGACAGTTCTGGGTCCTGAACTTGGCAAAGCTGTGCATGTGCACGCGCACATGTGTAAGAACCTTGCAGTGGGAATCATAAGCCAGAGGTTTAGTATCCCACCACATTGCTGCTTTCTCTTGATGCTTCTCTTGCAGCCCTTTGCACTTCCCATCTTGGCCACCCTGAGTGCCAATCCTGGCTCTGGCCATGCCACTTCTTTTCCTCAAGTCCTTTCAAGGAGTCATGAATCTGCAGAGGCTGAAGACTGTGGCGTGAATGGAGTCTCTTTTGCCCTTGGCTAATTCTGGACCCCATGTTAAATCTTCCTGCCTTCGTGCACTGGGCCCCCAAAGGGATTTCTCCCATTCTGGGTTCCTTCTTTCCTGGGCTGGGTGCAGCATCCATCTCCTCAGAAATGCTTAGCTGGCACATTCTTTACACACAGCCAGCTGGTGCTAGTGCTGCAGCTTTTCTGGTGCATTCACTGGAGGTGGGGAACAAATTATTGCTGGGTCCCCATAACGTTGCCAGCAGCATGAGCTAAGAAGCGACTGCTGAAACACTTGTTCCTGGATGGAAAAGGTACTAGATGCCACTAGTACTTGTAGAGATAGGTGACTAGAGTGTTTGTGTGTGTTCTGCTTCTTCCAGAATGGCTGGAAAGGTTTAAGTCAGGATGGGAAATGTGTGGTCATCCGGATGTTGATCTGCAACACCTATCATTCCTCTCCACTGGCTATGCTGACTAAGTCTGCTTGGAGTTGCAGTCCAACAGCATCTGGAGGGTCATGTGTTCAGCATTCCTGATTTAGGTACAATAGGTTCCTCTGTTTTTTAAAACACTAGTTATTCAGTTATTTATTTGAATGTTTATCAGCTATTTTTTTTGTTCTGAAAAGTTTTTCTGTGAACCATCTGAACTATCTCTGGGTTCAGGATCAACTTGTTAGTCTACTTCCAAGTCTTCTCTGCATCAAAGAAATAGTCCAGGACTTCAATCTCCTTGGCAGTAACCAAAAAAACCGGCCATGGGTCCAGCTATCATCAGCCTAACCCCAAATCCCCAGATGACCTCTCCAGTAGCTTCATGTCAATATGAAAAAGCAAAGGGAATAAAATGAAGAACCTGTGAGCCGGCCGGCCTCAACTTGGTGGCTCCAGATGTGTTGGGCTACAATGCTCACTATCTTGAGCCAACATAGTCATAGGCCTTGCTGGCTGTAAAAGATGCAAGTTACAGCCCAACACATCTGGAAGGCACCAGGGCAATGACCAAGGTGGAGGGGGAGCATTTAACCAGATGGAGCTGGAGCCACTGCAGATGGGTGCCCCGCAGCCCTGGCCAAACTTCCCAATGATAGTTGGTGCTTCGGAGAGTCCCAGCAGGGGAGCACTCCCCAAATCAAGCTCCTGCTGTGGGTGATCTTCCAAGGTGGCCAAGGCAGTTTTGCTCCCTAAACTAGGCTTGAACCCAGACTGGAAAGGAGGATCTGTGCAGCAGCAGAAGTTCTAAAGCTGGGCATGCATGTTGCTTCAGCAAATGCTTGTCCCAAGTCTCATGACTGCCAGGGCAATGCAGAGGGGTGGAGGCTAATGCTTCCTGAACCTTCGAATCCCTCATTGCACATACCAAGGGAGTGCAGAAAGGGTCGCTTTCCTTTTGGTGGGACTTGCCTGGCTTGCGGGGTGGCAAGGGACAGGTCAAAACTGTCTGGGGGGTAGGACTAGTTTGTGCCTAGTCAGCACCAAAGCTCTGCTTTGCAAGGGAGAACTGATTATGCACAAGAAAGACTGAGTTGCTGCCAATTCTTCCTTAAAATATACCCATTTTAGTATTATGAAGCAAAGACAGGGCTATTCTGTGATCCCTAGTAATGGCTTTTATGCCCTGTCCTGTGAATTGGGTGGTGGTTCTATTTAATCACTGGGTTCACACAACATAAAAACCCACACACAAGGCTGAGTGTGGGTTGTCATTGAACTGTGGGTTATTGAAACTTGAGTTATGTTACATGAACCCAGCCATGCTAACAAACCATGATCCTGCATAGCTATATGTTGAGGTAGCAGGTCAACTCATGTGTGCTAAGCTGGAAAGGCACAGGCCTGCAGTCAGATGGGTGACCACATGTGGAAGTGGAGCAAGGGGTTGGACTCTATTCTGTTTCTATTCTGTGTTAACCACAAATGAGCTACAGTTCACAGCCCAACAAACAATGGTTTCTCTTCATGGGTTTGTGGTTTTCAATCCATGGTCTGTTGGCATGGTTGAGTTCACACCATGCAAAAATCCATGGTTCAGCAACAACCCACACATAGCCTATGCTCAGCCTTTAGAGTAGCTTGTCATGTTGCGTGATCTTACTCATTGCTGTGTGGAAGCCAGGGTGAAGCACCTGGTACCAAAGAAATACTAATGTGCTTGAAATAAATTATGCAAATTACATTTTTGTGCCTTTATTTTGCATAATTCCAATTTTGTAATGATCAGGTTATCAAAAGGATTTTGAGTCCCTAGGCAAGAGCTGGGGTGGCAGGGGAAGGAAGGGAAACAAATTGAGATGAGGGAAAGGTTTCTGAATAAATGGGGAGGACTGGGAATAGGAACTATGAGGCAGAGTATGGCGTGGGCTACATACCAGAATCTCACCAATCAGCAGAAGCCCTGTCTGAACATAAACATCAAACTGTGCCTACACAGTCAAGTTTATCCCTATAATCATGAGAGCTAGAATCTTGATTAAGCAGCAACAACACACGTATTATGTACTACAGAACTAGATTTTCCATTGCCAAATGACAAATTCTGTGCCGATACAGAGTACATGGATGCTCTCCTGTCTAAAGTTCACATAACCCAATATTCCATCCAAAGCCCTAATGTCACTCCCCCTCCTTCTTGGCATCAGCACTTCAAAAAGCAAATAGATTTCTGTACCACGCAGAAGCCAAGTCTATCTTCTGTCACACAACACACCTTTTTGCCAGCTGAATCAGGTGGCCGGGCCAGCCCTGAGACCACAGAGGTGTGAGGAGCGAGAAGGGAAAACCTGTGAGTGGTGTAGCTCCCAGCTCCATTCGGGCCATCCCTACAGATCAGGGTATAATCATGTTGGTCCAAGGGGAAGGATATTAGCAAAGGCCTTTAATGCCTTGTATGACTTTTAGCTGTCAAACAATATATGGGATTATGACGTAAAGTACTGAATGGGTCTGGAAAAAGCAGGTTGTGATTTGCCCTTCATACTTCTGTCACAAAAATTAAAGGATCTACCAACAGAGTCCAGGCAATCAGAATATTTTGTGTGCCTGGAAAAGAAAACTAGGTGTTTCCTCTTTTGGAAATAAACGGGACAGAGATTCTGCCAATAGCTATTTATCATGTTTATGACCTGTCTCTTCTCTAGGGAGAAGAGACTCTGTGTGGTCTAGGGAGGGTTATCCTGTTTTATCCTCTCAGTGATCCTCTTGAGACAGGTTAGAGAGGGACCAACTCAAAATTACTTGGTATAAGATGATTAAAAATGGAATACAGTGTAGTAACCTCATCTCTAAACGCAGTAATTCAGATTGTCTGAGAGTCAGGGAGAATGCTGGACTTGGGCCACTGAGAGTCGGGTTTGGATCCCTGCCCAGCCATGATACTCAGTGGATCACCTTTGGCCACTCGGTGGGCAGGTTTGCACATTGTGACAGCCAATGGTGCCAAGAAGCCCTGATGAGCCTGAGAGATACTCAGAGGTTCGTTGTGGTTGCCCTCGCCCCATTTCCTCCCCTCCGATTTGTCCAGGCAGTATCCCAGGAGGCACTGTGGGGAGCAAGCAGATGATGCCTCTTGTCGACAGCCACAATCCCAAGGCAAGTTCACCTCACTGCAGCTGTCCAGCAGTCTCTGCTGAGAACACAAGGCTCATGCCCTGAAGTGCCGCGGAGAGAGCAGAGGAGTTGATCTGGCACCCCGTTTGTTGCTTAAGCTCCTTAGAGCGGCTTTCCCCGGTCTGGAGTGCTCTATGTGTGCTGGACAACAACTCCCATTATCCCCAACAAAGATGGGAAACGATGCTGAGAGAGAGTGGCACAAAGAACCTTCCCGAACAGTGCTCTGATGTTTTGTCCAATAACTCCCAGCATTTCTGAACATTAGCCAGAGTATGTTTGTATGTATGTTTGTTTATTAAACAAAATTTTTAACCTCCCCTTTACAGTGTCTCAGGGTGGTGATAACATAAAAAACAATAATACATAAAATCAATATTAAAAACAATACTAGCTTTTAAAATGCTAGGAAAATAAAAAGGTGGAAAGTTCCACCATATTGGGGAAGCAGGCAGTCTCAGAAAATGAGAAGACGCAGGAATCTGCTCATGCGAGGGATATCTTTGTCCATCTGCCCCAGTATTGCCCACGCCAGTTTCCCCCAACCCACGGAACTGGGTTGGGATAGTGGGGATTGTTGTCTAATGCGTGAGGAGGGTCCTCAGCCGGGGGAGTCTGGTCTGCTCAGACTGGCAGAGATCCTGGATGACCTTCGGCATGCAAAGTGTGCATCTACCACAAACATGCGTTCATTGCACGGTCCATGTGACTTCATGTCAGGATGAGCCACGGTTACCAGATGTCCTTTGTCTCGAGAGATGACCTTTACATCAGAACAGCATAGTTCTCTTGGACAGCGCAGCATTGACAAATTTCTCTTTTCCTCTCCTGCTCTCTTGCTTTTTTTTTTAAAGAAAGCCTCTGACAAATCAGATGCAATATTGTGTTTAGCATCATTCTTGTTCAGTCTCATCCAAACATTTGGCGTGTCCCCCGAGGATGTTTGGATAAAAATATGCTAATCTGAGAACCAGCCAGTAGCTGGCTTTCAGCTAATGGAGGTGTTTCAGCACATGGGGGATGGCCTGTCAAGCTATTGGCTATATGGAAGGCAGGCATAGCCAAGAATAAGCCTGGATTCTTCATGCCGTGAACTGCTAGTGCCTCTGGAAGCTTGAGAAGAGCAATTGGCATAGAGGCCTTCCCAGTTCTGCAAAGTTCTGCCTCCAGGCCCTTTACATCAACCTCCAGGAACAGGCGCAAAGACACAACAGTGGATTGTTTCTTGGCCCTTTTAACTACCTGTTTGATGTACTTTTGGGTGCTTCGAAGCATTGATATCTTTCTTCTGTGTCAGTGAAGGAAGAGTCCAGCTGTCCCGCAGGGATGCTGCAAGTTGTAGACCAATTCCCAGAGGGCATCAGGTTGGAGAAAACGGGAATAGCCAGTCAATACATGCTGAGATTTCTTGCTGCTTGGATCCAGAAAACCTCCCTAAGTCAAGAAATAAAGATGCTGCAGAGCATCCCACAGTGTGTGACAAAAGGGAGGCAAGCCAGCCAGCAACCTTACTCCAGGCTTGTGCAAGGCCCAGTAAACCAGTGGACAAAGCAGCTCCAAGCCAGGGACCTCCAACTACAGCAGGGCTCTCTGACCAGGAGCAGAAAAGAGCATCTCTGTCTACCGGTCACATTCCTCCAGGGGAGCCGCGGTGTCATCGATTGAAGAATGGGAGGCAGACTGGCATCCAGTCAAGATGGGTGTAAACTTTAGGTGTGATCAGAGCAAGAGCCTTCTCTGGCAACTGCGCTGTCCCCTGTAGAGGGGACAAGGAGGTTTCAGAAGGGAAACCTGGGTTCAAGTGACTGGTGACATGGGCTGGATGGCAAATACAGCAGGCAGGCAGCTACCCGGAATGACACAATTTGCATTGTTTAAAGAATAGATACTCCTGTGAGGTGTCATGACTGGAGTTCTTGGACAGGGATTCAGAAAAATGCTTCAAAGCCTCACTCAGCCTTGAAGCTGAAGCTCACTGGGTGACTTTGAGCCCATCAGTGACTTTCAGCTTGACCTCCTCACAGGGTTGTTGTGAGCATAAAATAGGAGGGGGGATAATGTATGCTTCCTTGGACTCCTTAGAGGGAAAGGTGAGATATGTTTTAAATAAATAAATGAAAATAAAATAAACATGCATGCAACAAATGCATAAATAAAAGACCTCACACAGTGCAAGAGGGATACTTCTCCTGCTGTCGCTGCCTTGACTTTTACCCACCCTGTGCAGATTGGCAATCACCCTTGGTGTGGTTGGCTGACTGAGGGGAAAAACGTGAGTGCTCTGCTTTGTCAGCTCTTGGGCTTGTTTGTAATACTCCCTCCCCTGATACTAAAAAAGGGCTAGAGCAGCCTTGACTAACTAGGAGCCTGCAGGCATTTTAGACTACAACTACCGGGATTCCTGAGCATTGGTCATGCCGACTACAGAAGGCTGCAGCAAATTGACCACTTAGCACCAAAGGCATAATGGTGGGTGCAGTAAGTCTCTCTGGTGAACGGGTGTTTTCAAGAGATGCGGGTTTGTGGGTTCTGGACCCCAGGACTGGGGGAAGCCTGCACTGGAATGTGAACAGCAGAAGAATCTGGCAATTCAGCACACAGAGTGCATGCTTTCCTGAAAGAGACGCAACTCAGCAAACTCCCACGACAGCCCTGGAAGTGCGCAGTGGGGAAGGTCCCTCCTGACCCGCGAGGCGATGATGGCGCCGCACGTGGTAGGAACAGCACACGGCCAGCTGCCATTGAAATCCCACACATACAACTTCCCAGTAAACCACCACCGTCGTCATCTGAACTGTGTCCCAGCTGGATGGCAGTGTGGTTGTCATGGTGACAGAAGGATGCTGGTTGCCATGATAAGCTGAGATTTTGTCTCCACCCACACAGCCTGGACCAGTTCTCCTTGCTCTTTCCTCCCCCTTCCCAGGAGGGCCTGAAAAGAGGTGGCGAAAAGAACAGAACCCGGTGCACTTGGGTGGGGCGTGTGAAAGCCTTTGGAGCTGATCCCCGCTGGCTGATTGGCAAGGGTGGGGAGGGAGTGGACTCTCTGAGCCGATACGGAGGAGAGGGTGGTATCTTAGAGACCGTCTCCATGGAGGCCCCTTCACACAAACCAGGATGCCTCATGGATATGCTTCCGCTGCTGCCGCTTTAATTCCACTATTTTCTCTCCCTTCTACTGCCTGCTGCCCACTATTGGGCAAGCCGTTCACTGGTGGCAACATGCGTGGGTTTTACTCTCCGGGTGGGCGACCTTGCCAGAAGGGAACAGCTTCTCTCTCTCCCCCTCCATCATTAGTTTGCCCCTGTGTGATCGAGGCCCCCTCCTCCACCCCTCAGTGCCTCACGTGACCTGCCAAACAGTTCATCTTACTAATGAGATGCTTGAGGAGGCAAGGAGATTGGTTTACCTCTAGGGTTCATGGTGCAGCCTTCTGCAATACAGCACCTTCCAGAGGCATTGGACTACAACGCCCCCACCCCCCCGATGGCACACCCAGTAAAATCCCTGGGGGGAGTAGGTGTTTGATATAGCTGGAGAGGGCCAGATTGGTAAGGCTAGATGAGGAGAACATGAGAGTGGGGTGTGGGGGTGCAGAGCAAACGACTTTGTGGACCCAGCTCTGCCTGCTAATTGCCCACCTGGAAGTACAAGAGGGGCAGATGTGTCAGCTGCCACCTTGGGGAGTCCCTTGTCCTCACAGCAACATCATAGATGCACCTTTCTGCACAAAGCAGTCTTGGGTTCAAGCATCTATCTAGGTTCTCTCTGAAGTAAGGATATTCTTTTGACATTCTGCCATTGCCCTTTAAGTTGAAACAAAGGCCCTCTAGCCTTCTTGCTCAGTTGAATTCAGAACTGACATCAGAAACAGCAACATGCAGAAATCTGCAGGAGGGCACTTCTGCTTCCCAGAGCGATCTGAATACTGAGCTTAAACTGGCCATTCCTGGGCAAAGACACTTCAAGAGGATGTTAGAATGAGAAACCGCTGAGTCCAGAGGTACATTCCTTGCACCTTGAACTGCCATAAAGGATTTATTTTTAAAAAATGCTATGGGTACCTTCAGATAAGACATCTCAGCTGCAGAAGTTTCTAGGGCGATGTTTCCAAATATGACCTTCAGTTCATAGCCCTCCTGTGCTTTCCCATGACCACCTTCATTCTTCATTGAGGAGGAGGAGCCATGAAGGGGCACAAAGCCTTTTGATGGTTAGTGCTCGATGTCTGCATGTGTTAATTAGCTTTCCCAATGCCAGGACATTTGTGGTCTCCGCAACTCTTATCCATGGCTGCTAAGAATAATGTGATGCCACTTCTATATGTTCTGGGGTTTAATTACCTTCTGTAACACCCAGCCACACACACCCACACCTGAAATGTCATCTGATGGAGTGCAGTGCAGTTCAGTTCATGGAAGCTTCTCCTATAATTAATCTATTAATCCTTAAGGTGCCACAAAACCATGTTTCTCTAAGGGCTGTGTGTGTTGCTCATTCTGTGCAACCACCAAGCCAGTGCAGAATTTGGTTCAGAATATGACATTTAGAGCTCCACTTCCATTTAAAAGAAGAAGGTGTTGTGGGCTGTGAAGGGGTGTGTTTGGGTATCTCTCATGCCTGAGATCCTTGGGCCCCTGGTGGCTAGGTGGTGGGGCTTCAGCACCGAACAGAGTTCCTTGCCCTCCCTGAGGACTGCAGCAGCAGACTAAACTGTGCAAAAGTAAGTCAATATATGCAAAATCTTTAATCTCCCTAAACTGTACAGTTCCTACCATTCAGCTTTTCTTAGCACTGAATCTGGGTTTCCTTTATGCACAATTGGAATCACAGAGGATTTTGCTCTCTTCTCTCGCACTCACTCCGCCTGTTTCTCCAAACCTGTGTTCATGATTCTCTCTTCCAGGGCTTTGTATACTTACGAAGATGACTCTGACAACCTGAAACTGGCTGCCTCTGGAAGTAAGTATTTCTGCCTCTACCCTACCTCCTCTTGTTCAGGCAACCTTACATCATTTGTGTTCTTTAGCCTTAGCCATTTATATTTACCCCTGTTCTTCGAGAGAGTGTGATGCTAATGGGCAGCTTTCATACAAATCTAATAAAGAAATCAAAAAGCAGAACTGAATTAACATCAGGGCTTCATCAGGGAATTAGATGGACATGACCTTTGGCAGGGGCATATGCAAAAGGTTATAGGAACATTTTCACTTTAATCATGTGTTTCTTTTCTCTCCACAAAAGAAAAAAAAAAGCCAGAAGCATTTGGAGCAATTGCCTGTGTCCCATGAATGCCTTGCTTTCTTTTCCCAGCTGGTGGCCTACAAGAGCTCTCCAGCCATTTTGTGAATCAGAAGGTGATGTACGGATTCTGCAGTGTCAAAGATCCCCAGGCCACCCTACCTAAATATGTCCTTGTTAACTGGGTAAGGCCTACATCTAACCTGGGGCTGGGGCTGGGGTTGGGGGTGGGATTCTGCCCTTTCTTAAGGAGAACTTGCATTCTTTGTATGGGACACAAGATAACAATTGCTCTCCCCACAGGCTGAATGTCTGTATCTTTAAGCATTGCAGAGCAGGGGAAAATTCCACCAGATGCAGCTTTTCCTGTCAATACAGTCCTCTGGTGGGAAAAGGCACACAAGCGGAAATTCTCCCTTCTGTGCCTTGCATAAAGTTCAAGGCCCTTCAGGGCCTCAGCCCAGAGGGCCTATACAGACTGGACTAAATTTGTTCAGACTGTTCCATAATGGTGAAAGCTGGTGGATGTAGGCCCTGTGATTTCAAGCTTGGGGGCCAGACACGTGTGGCTTTTTTCTAGCATGGAGATAAGCTCTATGTAAAAGAGAATGTGTCCCCCATCATGTGTGAGGCTTGGCATGAATGCTCGCCTGAGTTCTGAGGCACAGGAAGCTGACTCTCAGAGCAGCAATGATGCCAAGGTTGGTCTTTCTAGCAGACCTTTTTTGCTGACCGTCAGATTTTCATTAATTTGTCTGTGTTGCCCTCTAGTGGAATTAGTTTGGACCCTGCCTAGCCATCCAACAAATTGATCCTGCACAGACATTTGTCCTCCTTGCCCTGCTTCCTTCAAGGCTTGCCTCTGCTGGCTTCACCCCACTCATATCCTGGCTTGTGAAATCTTTAAATGCTGCTTTTCTGAGGGGCAGGGGAGAAGGACCCCCCCAAGTTTCCAACATGATTTACAATTTAAAAGAAGAAATACATCACTCATTTGCAACAAAAGGACCAGTAGAAAATAAATCCTGCCCCCACTCCAAAACCAGACATTTGGCAGGTGCGGAGCTGGAAGGACTGAATAAGGGCATGCTTCTGTTCTCCAGGAATTCAGCAAATGTGTGCAAGTGCTGCGTACAGCAGCTTCTGATTGTGATCCCTGGGCTTTGTAGCACCTTCTGCAACTCAGTGCCCTTCACATGTACATGCCTACCATTTGCATCCTCCCCACACAGCAGCACCGTTGGGGAAGGTGGCTCTGCAGGGTCTTACTTCAGGCGTATTCCTCTGACAGCTTGAGGGTACAGCTTATAAACTGGGCCAGGGTGTGAAGAGGCAGTTCAGTAGTGCAGCTTGTCTCTCCACTTCTCGGTCTATCTCACAGGGAGGAGCCCTTCCTTGGGGCAAATGACCGTGGGACCTGCTTTCCATTCTGAAATCCAGGGAAAGCCACTGGGTTTTGTGATGTGCTTGTGCCACCCTTCCCTGTGCTGCCACTTCTGGGTTATCCAGATGCTCTTTCAACTGCAGATCAGGACTAGTGCAAGAGGAGGATGTCTGCTGCTATCCAAGCAGAGCGCAGCATTTCTCAGCACTAACACTTTCCGCCCCTGTGCTTCCCCATTGTTGACAGGTGGGAGAGGATGTAGCCGATGCCCGCAAGTGTGCCTGTGCCAGCCATGTGGCCAAGGTTGCAGAGTTCTTCCAGGTCAGTGATAAGCTGTGGGGTGAGGAGTACAAGTTGGGCAGGGGGCAGCTACTACTGTTAGGACCACATGTCGAGGCAACCATCAGCCTGTGCCTTGGATGGGCTTGGGCTTGGGCTTGACAAATGAGGGCAGCAGGTGTGGGGGAGATGAGCAAGGAGCACACATTCAAAGGCTGCATGTGCCCTTGCTGCCCCCAGCCCTTGAAAAAACATTCACCTTTTCTTAGGAAAAACAATTCTCTCCGCAGCACTATGAAGTACCACATTTATAAGCTTGCTTAGTGGCTAAATCTTACCCTTTGAGGTCCATAGCTGCTACAGGGCCTGATAAGGGTCGCATTTAACTTGCAGACAAGCTAACCATTACCTTTTTGACACTCTGTGGGGCTGCAGACATCATTCTTGTCCATAAAAAGATCATTCTCAGGTTGACCAACGGACTGTGGCCCATGGAGGGTGGAGAGAACTGAGGGAGTGAAAGTTGCTCAGAGTTATCCACCCCGACGTACAATAGATTGATATTGAGCAGTTCGCCTCTGCCAGTCAGGGGGTCTTCACAAACACCTTTCTGGCCAGCTGCTTTATTTCCTGTCCCAGAAAATCTGAGCTCATTGTTCTGTGTGATTTGATTGTCCTGCAGGGTGTGGATGTAATTGTCAATGCCAGCAGCGTGGAAGACATCGACCCAGGGGCTATCGGGCAGCGGCTTTCCAATGGCCTGGCCCGCATCGCCAGCCCAGTGTTGCACCGCCTTCGCCTGCGGGAGGATGAGAACGCCCAGCCTGTGGTAATGCTCCTGGCTCCCTCTTCAGCGAGCCAAGCCCATGGTCCCTGGTTGGCAACACCCACTGCCTCCGCATTTTGGGGTGAAATCTGCTTAAAGCTAAGAGTTGTGTTGCTGCTGTTACAGATTGCCTGCCAAGTACAAATCCTCTAGAAGGCCCAATCACTCCTAAAGTGCTTCTAGGGAGCTTTCTGCCAGTTACCTCCAGGTGATTAGTATACATGACAAAAGATGTTAATGCCAGAGCACTCTAGTGCATGTGTCCTCAAACTACGGTGTGCTGGCCAGATCTGGCCCACCATGCCCATTTATCCGGCCCACCTCAGAGGTTTTGGACTTGCTGCGCATGCATGTGTGGGCACACGGTGAGGCAGTGGCTTGCTTGCGTGGAGATCGTTTTGGACTCGCTCTGAGAAAATGATCTCCGTGTGAGCAAGCCGCTGCCTCGCCACGTGCGCCCCCCGCCCCTGCCTCATTGCACGTGCGCACACCTCCTGCCCCCACTCCCTGACCAGCCCACGCCCCCCGCTGGCACCGTCTTGGTGACCCGTGCCCACCGCCAGCACCTTTCAGCTGGCCCCCAGTTGAAACAGTTTGAGGACCCCTGCTCCGGTGAGAATGTGACAGCCGCTTTTTCAGCTGAATTAACAAACATCCCCTGCATGTCCCTGGGGCCAGTGTCCAGGGTAGCCATGGCTGGGCACCAACTGAGGCCCACACCGCGATGGACAGGAGCCTCCTGAAGTTGCTCCTCCCCTTCACTAATGCAGCCTGCTTCTTCACTTGCCCCTTGCTGTGGCCCAGGCGATGGAGGTGGTGAGAAGGAGGAGTGGAGATGCCCCTGCCTGTGTGCTGCCCATCAGGCAGGCAGAGAGGAGCAATTACAGGAAAGAAGTTGAGCAGCAAGAGCAGCAGCTGAATGTGCCGTGCGAAGGTGGAGTCACAGAGAGGGGGGGCCCACTGAGAGTGTCTTTCTGAAGGATCTTCAAAAACGCGGTTCTGGCTCTGCTTATAATGCAGACACAAGTGCATGCGCACCTCCTCTGACTGGCTTTCTTCATTCCAGGGCACCTCCTATCAGAAAACTGATGCCGCTGTGGAGATGAAACGACTCAACCGAGAGCAATTCTGGGAGCAGGCCAAGGTGGGTGATTTTAGCAAGGGAGCCCTAGAGAGGACAATCCCAGGCATTTGCGTGTGCACACTCATCTTTCCATGCTTCATCAGCCTGTGATGTGGAGGCATGATACACGTGGAGCCGGATCCACAATACCTCTTCCCTCCCCTGTAGAAAGAGGAGGAGCTGCGCAAAGAGGAAGAACGGAAGAAAGCCCTGGATGAGCGGCTGCGCTTCGAGCAAGAGCGCATGGAGCAAGAGAGGCAGGAGCAAGAGGAGCGTGAGAAGCGCTACCGGGAGCGCGAGGAGCAGATCGAGGAGCACAGGCAAGCACCGCCTGGGGTCTGGCATTGGTGGCAGTGCTGTGGATCCAGGGAAGTGGCGGAACAGCTTCAGGATTTATTGGCATGCCGAGATGGACTGATGTTGCCTCACCCCGTAGATCAGGGGCAGCTGTGGGTATCCTTGTCCACCACTTTCTGACATTTCCATATGCATGGCCTTGTGTTGGTCATGATTTGGCTGCAGGGCGTTTTTTGTTTGTTTGTTTCCTCTTGCCTTTAAAAGATGTTTCCCCATCCACTGGGGTCAGCCACGGTTTCTCTTCCATCCCGTGTGCCATCCTGATGAAACCAAATGTAGAAAGTCAGCAGAGGAGCCCCCTCGGCACGATGTTTCCGAAATCCGTGAGAAGGGAGAGGGTGTTTGCCCCAGTGGGAGGAGTGGGGAGCCAGAGACCAAGTGGGTGTCCCAGGAGGCCCAGCCCAGCTACTGGCAGCACTACTGGTTGGGAGGAAAAAGGGCTAGTGACCAGCACAGCCCAGTCAGAATGAGGCTTCCTGTCCTCTGAGGGAAGGGAGAAAGGAGAAAGAAAGGGTTCTGGTGGCGGGGCACCAGTGGAAGCACGCCTCTTTCTTTTGCATGCTTCCTCGTTGGGCAAGAATGTTGTTCTGTCTCGGGGGCTGCCCCCCTGCCTGATGGCCCTACATGCCTGCTCATTACGACCAGATGCCCTGCCACTCCTGCTGTTGTTCACAAGAGTAACTCACTGTTAACGTGATTATTGGTGTGGCAGGGGAGGGTCTTGCTCATCCTTTTAGAGTGCAGTGGTCCGGTGAGCCCTAGCCCCATTTGGACGTGTATTACATTGTTAGAACATGTTTCTTCCAAGGAGGTCATCCATGGTGAGGTAGGCTAGGCAGGCTGAGAGAGACTGCCCTACGGTAACCAAGCGAGGCTCTTGGCCGAGTAGAGATCTGAAGCTCGCAATCCAAGTGCCATGCTCAGCTTAGCAGGCCCTATCAGCACTGTTTGCTATGCCAGCCTGAGCATCCTAGAACACTATCCAGAATTCTCTGCAGCATACAGAGGGTTTGTGGCAAGTGTGAAGGGGCACCGTAGCAGTCAGACTGACATGGAAAGGGCTTCCTCTCTGAAGCTAAGAAGCCTGAAATCAGGATAATACACCACATTGGCCTTCTACTGACCGATTTTCTCTTCTTTGTTTCGGAGGTTTGGAGTGGTTTATACAAATGGCTTGTGCAATTCTTTTGTTTACTATGCTTTTTTGCTAACAGGTGAGTTGGTTTCTTTGGTCAAGGTAGCACCTGTTGGTGGGTGTCCTGACAGAATAGGCTAGAAAAAGGCTGACAAGGATGTCTTTGCCATCTCTTCCATATTTATCTGGGGACGGGGAGAATGATCTGCCAATGGCCACAGAAAATTCCATTTTGAATCCCAGTTGTACAATTAACAGTCTATCTTTTGTGGTGTCCTGGAATTTCAAGGACTTTGGCCATGCTGCTCCATAACAGTTCAAACATTAGTATGGCTGAATTCCTAGGCAAGCTTACCAGAGAGGGAATAAGTCCCACTAAATTCAGTGGAGCTCCAAAGAAGGTCTTTTTTAATGTAGTGGGGTAGAATTTGAGCATAAAAGTAGACTGAACCCAGCCTGGATGGAATATATATGTGCATATGTTGCTCATTTTCTTCAGGTTTATGGCAGGTAGTTGAAAAGAATAAATATTTTATCATTTTTCTGTGCAACAATGAATCCTGCTTACACTTGTCAAATGACAGAGTTATAAATTAGAAAACCTGAAGAACCAAACATACTTAGTTTGCAACCAACAAGGTAAGAAGTATAATAGTTGGACTTGGAAAGCCTAACCCATAGGAAAGGGAGATCAGATGTAACAAAGATTTTTAAATGAGAGCACATACTGGAGGCCATTCAAATACAATTCTCTTGACAAGCATACAGAAATGTTGGGGATTTCAGTTCTTCCTGCTGGGTAGAGTAGAGTGGGAATCTTCTTTAGTTTGTATCTGCTCCATATTAAAAATAGGTCCGAAGAAGTTTTACAGTAGGGTTGGAAGGGTTTTAGAGGGAACCAGTGGAAATGAGTGCAGGAATTAAGAGCAAAAGGAAAAATGGAATATGTGCTTTTAGACCTGATAAGAGAGGCAGTGTTGCAGAGTGGTTAGAGTGCCAGCTTGGCACTGGGGAGATCCAGGCTCTATTCCCTGCTCAGACAGTGAAGTGGACTGTGTAACTCTGGTCCAGTCACTGCCTCTCATCTAACCTACCTGGGAGTTGCTGTGATGATAAAAGGGAGAGGGGAGGACCATGGAAGTTACCTCTGGTCCTAGGTGGGAAAAGGGTGGGATGGAGATGTATCGATAATCATAGTATTAATAAGAAATGGAACCTGAGAGAGGATATAGTAGCAACTTTCAGAGGTGCATAAATTGGGAATAACGGAGCCAGATTTTGGAGTGTTCTCTGTGGGTCCAGAATGGCTACAAATACTAAATTGAGGGAGAGGGGAATATTCAGCTAAATTCTAGGAAGCCAAGCTAGGGCGTCTGCTCCAGCATCCTGAGCTCTGTGCTCAAGCATTCTCTGTTCTCTTCCTGCCAGGCGGAAGCAGCAGAGCTTGGAAGCAGAGGAAGCCAAGCAGCGGTTGAAGGAGCAGTCCATCTTTGTAAGTGATGCTTCGAGAGCTGGGGAGGCTGCCCAGTTTGCTACTGGCTCCTCCAGGTGTTGGCAGAGGTAGGAATTCAGCACCAAGGCTGGCTGGTGTCCCGGGGGACTGACTCGGCGAGCAGGCGATGAGGCGTTGCTGCCCAGGAGCTCTTCCTCACTCCAGCTTTGTAGTAGGTCAGGGAAAGCAAACTAGGGCCTTCCGGTGTGGTTGAGGTGCCCTGGGGCTGACGCTGACCTCTCTCCCCAGGGGGAGCAGGAGGACGAGGAGGACAGGCAGCAGCCCAAAAAGCCTGAGTCAGAGGTGGAGGTGAGTGCGGCCCCGGGGCACAGCATGCGTTGTGAGGCAGCCGGCCGCCGCGCACCCGCCGGGCCGCTGCTGCATGTGGGCCGCCAGGCTGTGTGCCGAGGAGCAGTGTGGGGGGCTCAGCGGGGAGTGTTGTCTCGGGGCGTGTGAAGCTGGAGTGTGTTGGTGGCGACTAGCAAAGTCTGTGCTTAAGCAGGGCGGGGGTCAGTATTACCGGGTGGGGGGAGCGAGGCAGGCCTCCGGTTGCGTTTGTCTCTCTGCCTTTGTCACGCCGTCCTCGTGTCCCCAGCCGAGCTGAGTGGGCATCGCTGTCCTGTGTCCTCGTCTGCTGTGGCTTCTGCAGGGTGGGGCACGGGGGGCACCGGATGCGCGTGGTGCGCATCACATGCTGTCGGTCTCGCTTGGCAGCTGCATGGGGGGGTGAGCACTGGGGGGCGGGGGCAGCGGGAGGGGGTCCGCGTGCATCAAAGGACCAGCTGTGCTGACCCTCTGCGCTTGCCTCTCCCCCTCACGTCCCGGCAGGAGGCAGCCGCCATCATTGCTCAGCGCCCGGAGAACCCCCGCGAATTCTTCAGGCAGCAAGAGCGAGTGGCGTCAGCCAGTTCAGAGGCACCCTCACCCTTCAACAGAACAGGTAGGGAGCGCCCGGCACCTCGTGTCAGGGGAGGAGCGGGAGGTGTGCTTGTTCCATCTGGAGCAGGGAAAGTGGGAGACATTTGGGGGAGCGATGGAACAGCTGAAGTGGTGTTTTGAGAGGGAAAGTGGGCAGCCTTGCAAACCTGGGCTGTAGTGAGAGCTGCAGGCAGCATCGGATTGGTACAAATGCGACCCAAAAACTGGCAGAGGTAGAATGGGACAGAGAAAACAGGAAAACAGGGCGGGTGTTGCTGTGTCACTTTGCAAAGCAAATCTTCAGCCTCTGGCAGATGCATAACGAATGAAAGGAGGCATCCTTTTGTGATGTAAAACCACACTCTTTGGACTCAGTCACAGGATGTGGCCGTGGGATGTGTGCTTTGATTATGGAAATCTCTGCAAGGGACCAGAATATATCCAAAATGGTAGCAGATCCACTTTCAAGGTTAAATTAAGTTATTGAACCAGTTCATACATTGTTTAGGTTGCCATAGATTATGGAACCCATGATGAGTCATGGCACCTAGGATGCCAGTTTGCCAGCTCTGGATTGTTGTGTTGTGCAAACTCAGTGAGCACGAGTTATGTAGGGTTAAGCAGCTCTCACATCACCCATGGTTTATTCTAGCATTGTATGAGGGTTATTTTTCCTTCATATAACCTGTGCTTGCTGACTTTACATGATAGGACAACCCTGAGTTGGAGATGGCTATGCAAAATGGCAACTGCAGGCATCTCTACAGCCTCACGACGGGTTCGCTAATCCACAGTGGGCTGTCGTGTCATGTGGATGGGCCCACTCTCTAAAAAGTGGGTTTCAGTCAGACATCCTACTATTCTCCTGAATCAATTTTCCTTTTTTGTTTACTTTTTTCAGTGTTTTGGAACATTAGGTATTGCTACTCTTACAGTAGGGTTGGATAGTAAGGATCAAAATTAATAAAGCTTGATTTTAAAGATGGGATCTTTAGGAGGGAGAAGAATTCTCTGCTCTCAGGCTAACAGACTAAGAGATTTTCCACAGGAGGCATTTATGCCACACATTTATCTTTCCATTCTTGTATATGAATTCTTTAGAGAATGCTGTGACCTCCAGTTTTATTTATTTATCTATTTAGGATATTTTTATTCCGTCCTATACAAGCGGTTGTCTCAGGACAGCTTACAATAAAATATAAATAAACAATACAACAAGTTTTGCTTTTATGCTTCAAGAGCACTTTCAGGGATATTTGTTAGAGTGGGGAAAATGGAGTAGGCATTAGAGCAGGCGTTTGATTGTGAAACTGAAGAAAACACTGTTTGTGGGTGTGCCTTGTTCCAGTATACTTCAGTGCCACCTAGAGGTTATTTATTGGAAAAGCATGAAAGTTAATGCTTCCATGTTAATGGGTTGGACTTCTGTACTGCAAGAAAACTTAAAGTTGGTGCAGCAGATTGATAGATTAACAGTCTCATGAAGAAAAGCTCCAAAAGACATGGCACAAAAGGAAAAGGGACTGGGCAGAAAGACCCCCCCCCCCAAACACAGGCACTGGCTCTTACAACAACCTTCTTGAGCTGGTGGATCTTACAGGTTTAGTCTGAAAGCAAACGAGAGTGCTAGCATGTTGGTGCTGGTTTAGGAAAAGTCCCCATCTGAGCGATAACTGTGTAGGGATGCTTGGATCCCAGAGGTTGATCCTGCAGATGACTGGCTTCCCAGATGGAACATTTCTGTGCGGTGGCCATGCAGCAAGTGGCCATCTATTTTCGTGCTCTGTTACATCTCAGCCTGTAGGTAGGTTTCTTAGCATGGAAGCAGGGATGTTGATAATGATGATGGTGATGGAAGAGGACAGTCTTGGAGCAGAAGTGACCAAATAGCAATCTGCTTCGTGCTGTGTGGGGATAAGATGGCTGGGGTCGAGTGGGTGACCTTGATGTTCGTGTGGGTGTGAGTGGAGGAGTGTTGTGTGTGAGGGAATGATCCGGCTCTCGTCACCACTGCTTCGTTAACAAGCTCCAGTGGCTTGGTCACCCTCGTGCACATGCCGGCTGGATTTCGCTGCTTGTTGCAGAACCCAGTGGCCTGTCTTATTTGAGGGGGCAACAGCCCTGGAATAGCCCACATCTGCTGTTGGGTTATTGGGGAGTTGCTGCTCCCCATAAAACAAACCACACTGTCTGAGTTTCAGACAACACGGGAGCTGCATCAGTGAGAGCGATTTGGGAAATCCAGCTGGCGTGCCACCGTGGCTTGCTTTACCCTCTGTGACCGTGTGCCTTGGGCCAATGTGTGTCTGTATAGTCAGGCAGTGGGAGCAACCTAGGGCGAGCTGTCCGGAAATACTGCTTAGCTCTGAATGATGTCAAGCGGGTCTGTGGCTCTGGGCATCTCTGTATGAGAGGAATAGCAAGAGAAAGGCAGGGGTCACAGCAGGCAAGATTCCACCGCAGCCCAAGTCCAGAGAAAAAATCTAGCTGTGCCGTAGGACTCAGTGTGTGTCCTCGAGAGCCAGTGTGGTGTCGTGGTTAAGAGCACAGGGCTGGGACTCAGGTGATCTGGGTTCTAGTTTCCTCTCGATCATGGAACCAACTGGATGACTTGGGACCGGTCTCAGTCCAATTTTCTCAGTCCAATCTACCTCACAGGGTTGTTGTTTGGGCGTAAGATTGAGAGCAGGAGGAGAGGGATGTAAGCCACATTGCGTTTTTAAACAGTAAAAAGTGGGATATAAATTAATAAATAAATAATAGGGCTCATTTGCTGCGCATGGGGTCAGGCAAGAGAGAAGACCTGGAGTACAGATACAGCCCATTAGGCCTGGGTGGGTGTGGAGCCAAGAAGTGACTCCTGCAACAAGAGAGAGTTAGGCGGCTTAGGCAGCCGCAGGTGCTGCGCTGGCATTCATACGAGGCCACTTGTTTACACCAGTGCTGGGATGTGTTCTCGCTCCATCCTCGGGCTGTTCACTGCAGCATCCTCTTCCATCCCTGCCTGGGATAAGCCAAAGGTTTACATGCTGGAGCCATGTGCATTTTGTCTTCGGGTGGGGTGGCTGCGTTTGGAAGGGCAGGAGGTCCGTTGTAGAAAGACGGGCACGAGCTTGTTCCCCTGCACCGGCTCTGCCTCCCGGCGTCCTCTTCCCCTTCGCTATCTTGCACTCCCTGTCCTTCCCGATGCCGCCCGAGCCCTTCACACTGCTGCACCCTGACTCTCCACCTTGCCAGGCCCTGCCTTTGCTTCCCCTGCGCTGCCCGGCGGGGCCCTGCTCCTGCCACTGCTTACTCGGCCACCTGCCTTGCATCCTGCACAGACTTCCCCTGCCTCCCCCGCCCCTGAATTGGGTACCGATTGCCCAGTGGCATGAGAGGGGGGGTGATGGAGTGGGCAGCTGGAGGGGAGACTGACCATTCTCTTCTGCTTTCTCTGTCTCCGTCCGTCTGTCTGTCTTTCTCTCAGCAGGTCGTCTGCACTGTCCTTTCATAAAGACACCTGACAGTGGGCCGCCTTCCTCCTCCTCTTCCTCCTCCTCCCCTCCACGGACTCCCTTTCCCTATATCACTTGCCACCGCACACCAAACCTCTCCTCCTTCTTCCCATGTAGGTAGCCAGGCCCAAGCCGGGCTTTGGGGAGTTGGCTGGGGAGGCAGCTGCTTAGGGGGCATTGCCTCAGCCCCTTGCCTTTCATTTGGCCCCCACGTCCCATCCAGTCTCACTCTGCAGGCACTTCTGAAAGGAGGATCTCAAGCCAGTGACTGGGTTCAGATAGCACAATAACCTACACGTGATTTGTCAGGGTGCCTGGGTTCAGATAACCCATCTTTCAGTGACAGACCACACTCAATCCATGCTCAACCCTTGCATGTGGATTATCATGCTGTCTGAAGCCAGTCAGTGACTGTTCACAAGACAGGCCCCCAGACTGCACCTGAAAAGAGCCCCAGACTGCACCTCAGCAGCTCCTTTGTGTGTGCTGCCAGGTGGACTGGCTCTCACGTATATATAATCACATGTGTATAATTAGAACATTTATTCCTCATCAACCCACCCCATCCCCAGTCCCATTCAACAAGAAATCTGGGCAGGTGGGCTTCTACAGGAACTTCTCTCCATGAGCTGCTGGACCCCAAATCCATGCATTGGTTCAACAGGCCAGTGTATTGATGCTATTCTGGGGTAGAGCCTTCAGGATAAGGCATGTTTTAGCTGGTTAGGTGTGTTGACGGGAGGAAAGCGGGCCTGGGAGCCTCAGTCTTTGCAAACAAACAATGAGCTGCATAGCCGTATCCAGGTTGCTTGGAGCCGGTCACGTGTCCAGCAGTTATCAGAGTGGGAGGGGATGCCTCCACTGGACTGTGTGGGCTTGGGTGGGGCATGCGATGGAAATACTGGGCAGTCTGGGCATGTGGTGGGCTATGTGCGCCTGGACAGAGATCACCCGGAAAGTGTGTCCCTCTGTCCTGACGTTTGCTGTAGGCTGCACTTCCATGGATCGCAAAAGGAACATGCGTGGACATATCCTACTGTTTGAAGGAGGGGTGCAAAGCCTCTTGCACCTGTAGGGCTGAATTCCACTCCAGAGATGCTCTTGAGGGTCATATTCCAGGGGGGCTGAAGGCAAAAGGGAGGGGCCCTTTTTTTAGTTTAAAGCTCCTCCTGCCAGTAGCTACACCTTGGGAGGTGTTTTTAAATAGGACGAGGGAAGCCAGAAAACCCCCAAACAATAGGCAGTCAGGGGGAAAGGGGCAGGGGCAGAGCCAGAGGAAGCGCTGGATTGAGCCCGCAGGCCTAAAGCGCATCAGCCCAGTTTCAAGCACGATTCTGTCCATGGCAGAATGACAGCGCTGGGGGATTTCCCTTCTTTTTTCTTGTGGTTCCTGGGACCCCGTGCAGCATCAGGGCTGTTTCTGCCCACCCCAGCAGAAGAATCGGAGAGCTCACAGATTTGTTCCCTGCATGCTTTTGGGGAAGGCAGAGGTACCTTAGTGATGCACCCTACTGTGGGATGCAGGCTAGAGTGGGGCTGGTGTAAGGGCAGCAACTTCTTTGATGGTCAGCTAGGCGGGGCGATGGGTGCGAAGCCTTTGCGATCCCACAAGGCTGCCGTGTCTTTCATGCGTCCAGTTGGCGGGCCGCGTGGCTCTGTGGGTGGTGGCACCTGGGCTTGTCTTGAGTGCCCATGTGGCTCATTCACAGGCAGCCAGACGGAAACACACAGAAAGGTCTCGGCCTCTGCCAGTAGCCCCTGCGATTCCAGTACAGCCTCAACGCCTGTGGGGGAGCAGATTGAGCGTGCCCTGGATGAGGTAACGCAGCAGGGTGCACTCAAAGGTAGGTGCTGCTCCCCTCCCCCTCCCTCCCCGAACCCTGTGTCCTCCGCTTGGCTCAGCCGGGCGCTCAAAATGCTGCCGAGGTCTTCCCTGCAGCCTTCTGGTGCCTCGATTTGTGGATCCCCTTGCCGGTGTCCGCCCACCGAACACCTCCTCTTGCTTCCTCCCTGCTCCAGACTCCTCCAGCCCAAGCAGTGAGGAGACGGCGGGGGCTTCTGCTGTGATTTGGGCTCCCCCCAGCGCAGAGCAGCCTGTGGAGAAGACGGAAGAGCCGCCCGGGGCACCAGCCTGGCAGGGAGCCGGCTGGACAGAGCCGCAGCTCAGCGGGACTGGCCCCACTGAAGACCTGGTGTTCGCAGAGCCCAAGGAGGAGGAGCCCCTCTTCCCAGAAGCTCCTCCTCCCAAAGAAGAGCCTCTGTTCCCAGCAGCCCCACTGGCTGCCCAAAGCGAAGGTGCCCTGGACCTGGGGGAAGCCTTTGGCTTTTCCCAGCCACCTGCTCCGCCATCAGAGAACATCCTCGACTTGTGGCAGAATGACAGCACGGCAGTGGAACCCACCCTCCCTGACGCCTGGGAGCTTCAGCAAGGGGGTGGGCCCCCCACCCCTGCCCCGTGGGACCTTCACGATGGGCCTCCGGTGCCTGCCCCGATGCTGGTTGAGGTCGATGTCCCTCCCGGGGCACCAGAGCCCCTCTCCTCTGCAGGCCTTCCTGAAGACAACCTGCTGAACTTCAATGACCTCCCGGAGCCCCCAGCCACCTTCTGTGATGCTGAGCAGGACGAAGAGCCGGCCAGCATCATTGCAGTCGAGGGGCTGCATCAGATGACCCTCAGCTATCAGCATGCCCTGCAGGAGGCCTCTGGGGTGCACCAGGAGCCCCAGCTGCTCACCAATGGGGAGACTGCCCAGAAGGAAAGCACGCAGGTGGGAAACGTTGCCCTGGCCAGCAGCTTTTTAGAGTAGTATCGCAGAAGAGTAGAGTTGGAAGGGGCCTGTAAGGCCATCGAGCGCAACCCCTGCTCAGTGTAGGACTCCAAATTACAGCACCCCTAAGATATCCAGAGCTCGCTTCCCTACCTGCAAAAAGCAGACATAGGCTGGGCTTGCCCTGTGACTGAGCCCTGCCTTGCCAGTGCACCTCTGGAGCAGGAACAGCTGCTTTCCTGCAACCATAAATAAATAAAATGTATTTATTTTGCAGGAAAAAAAGCAAATCTATGCATGTGAATTTATTCCACAATCTGTATCTTCAGCCAACCGAAAATGCATCCTTTCAAGAATGTGGCTAAGTCACCCACCCTTCAGTGCATTTTTACCATCCTTTTGAATAGGCCGTGTACAGGGCCCTGCATTAAACAGAGTCAATCGTTTGGCCTATCTAGCCCAGTGGTGTTGTCTCGACTGGCAGCAGCTCCCCTGGAGACACTGGGAATCAAACCCAGGCCCTTCTGCATCCCAAGCATGTGCTGCACTAATGTGCCACAGCCTCTCCCATATGATGGTGGCAGGGCAGCGCCCACCTTCCAGGTTTCAGTGCATGCCCTCTGCAGTCTCCACCACAGTTATGAATGACTGGGAGTACAAAGTCTGTGGCAGGTGTTATGCTGAATTTGTGAATGGAGCGGTAAAGGGTGCGGCCATCTTCCAGCAGCTTGGCTTTCTCTTCCAGACCAGTGAGGGTTATTTCAGCCAATCGCAAGACGAAGACTTCAACCAACCCGAGGAACCATCTGCTAAAGCTCCTCCTCCAGTGTTCTACAATAAGCCCCCAGGTGAGGGGGGGGGGTCGGGTTGGCAGGGTGGCCGGAAAGGAGCTGCCCTTGCCGTCAAAGTGGCCTGCTTGGCTCCACTGTTCTGGGAGCCGCCTGTGAGCGGACACAGCTGCTTCCAGGGGGCTGGCCCAGGCAGTTGGCCCCTGCCCCTGGCTCAGGCTGATGTGTTTGGTTTCACCTGCAGAGATCGATATCACCTGTTGGGATGCTGACCCTGTGCCAGAAGAGGAGGAGAGCTTTGGGGGCAGTGTTTAAGGCCGGCTCCCTAGTCCAGCCCTTGGTATCCTGCACCCAGCAAGCCCAGCGTGTGTAAGCCTGGAGCCACCGCAGTGAGGGCCTGGTGCCTCTTTGCTCCGTATTGTAGCCCTGCGGTCCAAGGCCTCAGGTTGTGCCCCAGCCAGATAGGATATACTCCATGGTACTCCGGGGTAACTTTTTCCAAGCGCGCGCTCTTCTCTCTTTCTCTTTCTCTCTCTCTCTCTCTTTTTCTAATGTTGTCAAATAGGAAATGTGTAAATCTGCCTGGTCCCCTCTTTGTTGGTAGCTTCCCTACAGATCCCATTCCTGTTGCCTCTTCCCACTGGGTTTTTTCTGATCCCCTCCCCCAATGCCTTTTATGCCATCTGGGTTGATCTCCTGCGTGTGCTGCTCTTGGGGGGTGGATGGGGAGGGGCGTTTCCTCCCCTCAGACGCTACCCAGAGCTTTTGAGTATTTTGCACGAATTTAAAATAAAATATGGCAATAAAATGGCCCCGTGCGGGCAAGGCTCTGGTTCCCTGTCCCCCACCTCCGGCACTTGGTCCCCAACACACCTGGCCCCCCGGGAAGCGACAAGCACCCTGTGCAGCTCTGGTCTCCAGCAGGAGTTCGCAGCAAGGAACCTTTTCCCCACCACCGTTCAGCTCCATGGCCCTGTGTTTGAGAGCGAGCCCATTCCGGACGCTTCTCCTGAGGCGCTACTGGCCTGGAGAGCCTGGGACACGGGGAGACTCTGGCTGGGCTCTCCTCTCTCTTTCCCCGCCCTTCTTTCCTCTTCCATTCCATGCTTGGTTTCCTTTCTCTCACGTACAGTAATTGGGTTTTTTTTTTTTTTTTTTTGGAAAGCACAAATTCTGTAACAGCAATGTGCTTATGTATGTTAATAAATAAATTGATTCCAAGCAGGGCAGCTGGCTTTGCAGCACAGGGTGCCGTTTCGATTTTATTTAAAGGGGAGATTAAAGGAACACAAAGTCACTAGGTGTGTGAGGTGGATTCCACAGAAAACCCCTGGTGTCAAGTTCTGCCCGCCTCGTTTTGATTTCTTTTAGTGATTCCCTTTGGTGTTGTTGTTACTTGCGAAGTCACGTCCGACCCATCACGACTCCATGGACAACATTCCTCCAGGCTTTTCTGTCCTCCACCATCCCCTGGAGTCCACTTAAGCTCACACCGACTGCTTCAGTGACTCCATGTAGCCACCTCATCCTCTGCCGTCCCCCTCTTCTTTTGCCATCTATTGTTCCCAGCATTAGGCTCTTCTCCAGGGAGTCCTTCCTTCTCATTAGGTAGCCAAACTATTTGAGTTTCATCTTCAGTATCTGGCCTTCTAAAGAGCAGTCAGGGTTGATCTCCTCAAGGACTGACCGGTTTGATCACCTTGCAGTCCAAGGGACTCGCAGGAGTCTCCGCCAGCACCACAATTCAAAGGCCTCAATCCTTCGGCCCTCAGCCTTCCTTATGGTCCAACTTTCACAGCCATACATTGCAACTGGGAAAACCATAGCCTTGATTAGACACACCTTTGTTGGCAGGGTGATGTCTCTGCTTTTTAGTATGCTGTCTAGATTTACCATGGCTTTCCTCCCAAGGAGCAAGCGTCTTAATTTCTTGGTTGCTGCCACCGCCTGCAGTGATCTTGGAGCCCAGGAAACTAAAATCTGTCACTACCTCCATTTCTTCCTCATCTATTTGCCAGGAAGTGATAGGACCACTAAAGGTTAGAAATTTGCTTTGCGGGGGTGGAGAGAATAAAAAGCAAGGCCCTTTTTAAAACTTCGAAGTTCATCTAGCAAGTGGAAGGAAATGCAGGAATGGTTGTGAGCATCAATTCATGTGCACTTGGAGCTGGGACCCCTTTGAAGTCATAACTTGGAGCTGGGACCACTAGGGGGAGCTGGTCACACAGGAATGCATCCCTGGAATGTACTGCCATCCATCCAGTATGCAATTTCTAGCTCATCTGTGGAATAGGGTTGCTTCACTTCCTACCACCATACATGTGGCACTGTTTAAAAGGAGTGGAGAATCTCTTTCAGCCAAGGGCCAAATTCAATTTTGGAGACGCTCTCAGGAGCTGCATTCCAGTGGTAGGCGGGTCCAAAGGCTAAATATACCAAAAATACCAGCTTGTTGTTGCTTAAAGCTCTAAATGTCAGTAACTAAGCCTTAGGAGGGGATTTTGACATTTTAGAAGGTCAGGGATGCAAAAAAGCTGGGAGACCACCAAATGATCAGCTGTGGGGGAGGAAATAGTGAGTTAGCCTGGGATCCCAGGAGGGCAGGGTTTGGGCCTGGGTGTGAGATTTCGCACATGTTCCAAAAGCAAGGCATACCCACTGTTCTCATGCATGGACTCAGCCACCCAGTACTAGGTTTGTAATAAATCAGGTTCCACAAACTTTATTATTCTCAAAATGTAACAAACAAAATATATGAAACAAAAGTTCAGGCCAAGCCAGAGGCCCCCTTGCAGTCAGCACCAACAGAGCCTGGAGTGGGCCCAGAAAAAGGGAAGTAGGTGAGCTGGGGAGACCAGCCCCAACCCCACCATGGCCAAGAAGAGGTCAATAGCAACTGGAGTCTTTGCACTGTGGAGGCCTGTGGCCCAGGCATGGCTGGAAGGCTCGGACTAAGGGACTGGGTGGCTCTTGCAGGCCCAGGGAACAGGCTGCCAGGATCCAGCTTCTGTGCGCCAACCACCGTCCCACTCTGGTTGCAGCGCAGCCTGCTAAACTGCCGTAGTCCTGCCCAACAAAGGCACTGAGACGGGCAGCTGCCAGGGCCCCGGCTCATAGCTGTCTCTGGTGCTGAGTTCTGAGTCTGTCCAGCTGGGGAAGATGCGCTGCGCATGCTCCGACTCCAAGTAGAGGTTGGTGCAGGTGGGGCCCCGGCTGGCGGAGCTCGGCAAATGGAGGGCCGAGCCATATCCCCGATCCAGGAAGAGGGGCTTATAGCTGGGGGGCTGTTCCTGTTTCTCTGGCTGCTCGTGGCTCAGGAAGGGGGCGTTGATTTTGCGGTACAAGCCTCGTGTGTCTGTCAGGACTTCACTATAAGGCGGTGGGGGCTCAGCCATCAACACGGCCTCTTCATAGCAGGGGGGCTTGGATGGATCTGGCTCTGCAAGTAGAATGAGCACAACTGTTGAGCAAGGAAATTGGGATCATGCACGGAATAAGGTTTGCCCCTTGGGGATGGGGAAACAGCAAGCAATTGTCTTCCAACCCTACTGTAGCCTTCCCTAACCTGTTCTAGACTCCCAACTTTACCATTGCCCTGACTAGCAAGGTCATTGGTAAGAAATGCTGTGCTTGATGGGTCAACAAACCTACCAGGGTAGCTTGCACTAATAATGTGAAACAGAGGAAATGTGTGGAGCAGTGGCAGGCAAGGTGTGGCCCTCCAAGTATAGTTGGACATCAGTTTTCATTAGTCTTAGTTGGTGAAGGAAGATGGGAATTACAGTCCAACAACAGCTGGAGAGTTACATGGTCCCCCTATCTGGATTTCAAGGAAGGTCCCAATAAATGGTGCAGTCATGGCCCAAGAATCGACCTGATGATACCCAAGGCCACATTTAGTGAGTGAGCAAACAGAGTCAAGGACTGGGGAACTGATACCTATACCTTCCTGGAAGGGGACTTCCTACCCCACCACATTCTTGAAAAAGCATCCTGACATCTTGCCCAACATGAGATGAAGTGTGACTGCTGATCAAATAACTTCAACCATTTAAGTTAAGTGTGACTCACTTCGCCATGCTAAAAGAGCAGAAACTGGGCAGCCTATGAAGGAATGAGAGTTTCAGTTGGCTGAATGCAGCCGTTTCCAAGTGCAGGCCACCAATATCCCCAGAAAAATCCATCCACCCTGATCAACCCTCCTACCAAGTATTGGTTCCATTGCCCAGCCATGTCCTCCCTTTGCCCTTACCGTGCCTGCAGCTCCAAGGCCTTGGGAGTGGAAGGTGAGGACGGTGGGGCTCGAGGCGGAGGCGGTGGGGCACAGCTATGCCTGGCGGACTTCTGATGTAACCCCCCCCATAGGCGGGGCCTCCGTAGGAAGAGCCTCCATAGGCAGGGCCTCCGTAGGCATGGCCCCCGTAGGCAGGGCCTCCGTAGCCCTCATAGTGCAGTGGCTCCATCTCCAGTGTGCGCAGGTGCTGCTCCCGCAGCCGCTCCTCCTGCCGCCTTTTCATGCGCCGCCGCAGATAGCTGCAGAAGCAACATAGCAACACAATGAGCCCCCAGATCAGCCAGAAGCCAGCAAAGCAGGTGAGGAACGTGTAGGTGCCGTGGGACATCACCATCTTTGCTCCAGGGGGCGGGTGGAAGCCCTAGAGCTTGCTGTTGACACGTGCTGAAACCAAGGATCTTCTTCAGCTCCAGTTGAGTGGGGAGGCTTGGTCTCAGATCTCTTCTGAAAAACGGCAGGACCTGGCTGCCTTCTGTGGCTGAATCTGTCCCCGTCTCTCCGGTCGCCCAGTCATGTTGGTGGGATCATGCAACCTGCCCTTCTGCTCTCCTACCGGGAATGTGTGCGGCCTCTCCTTGCAAGACGGCCCAGGTCCCTCACTTGCCCACACCACAGTCCAGGGCCGCCATCAGCACCACTTTGGTCAAGGGCTGGTGGAACGGTGAGTCGAGCCCCGTGTGCTGCAGCAGTTCGGCCCCTTCTAGTCACGCAGCTTCCTGCATGCTCTCTGCAGCTGTTGCCATGGGAATGGTTGACTGGATGCAGGGACAAACTTCAGCCTTTCAAGAAGATGCGGGAGTTCTGGCTCCTGAAGGAGCCCAGTGGGGGAAAGGAGAGTGTTGGAGAAGTTCCCGGGCACGGCCTGTCCTCTCTTCCTCGAGTTCCTGAGTTCTTGGATACTTGGGCTGACACGACCAGTAACACCAGCACCCTGCCCAGCTCCTTCCCATTGCGGGGTCAGGGCTTTCAGGGGCCAGAGGCAATGCTGACAGGAGCTCTTGCCCTGCAAACAGACAGACAATGCCAGTGAGTGTAGCTGGGTCGACCCGACTCATGCTAGTTTGCAGATCACGCCCCGTGTCCACCAACCACTTCCTCAGCTATCATGAGCAAACTGCCAATGAAAGTTCAAGGAGGGGAGCACTGCATACCCTGGATGCAAACAGACAATGAGAAAACCATGGGCTGGATCGCCAAGCAAGAACAACGGAGAGGGAAATGGTTCTTGCTCGGTTAGATGTAAAACACACACACCCTCCCCACAGCTAAGCCACCTCCTCCTCCAGCAATCTAGGCCAGCTCCACCATGTGGGTCTACTACAGGCATCCTCTTCATGCAGCCACAGTGCTGCCCACACACCGAGTTGCATGTGTTCACACACATGCTGCACACTGCATGAATGATCCGGCCAGCACGCACGTGGTCTTCCAGGAGAAGCCCATGCGCCTCATTGCCCGAGCTCAGCCTGCCCCAGCCTGGTGTCCTCCAAGAACTGGATCCAGGTTTATGCCCAGTCAACTACCCTGGTGGAAGTGGACTTCCCTGCACCCTCCTTTTCTCAGCAGCCCCTCCAGCCCCTTAAAAACACCACACAGAGAGTCAGGAGCCCCTGCCAAATGCATTGATGTGGAATTTTGGGGAGAGGGATCCCCAAAACCCAGGCACAGAAACAGTCCACAAACTCAGGCTTTCTTTTCAGGGAAGGCAGATCATGGAACCAACCCCGGATGTTTTGAAGTACAACTCTCCAGCTGCAGCCAGCATGAGTTGGGTAAGCTGCTTTTATACAAGGCTGATGAGTGCCAGGAGGACCACCAGCAAGCCAAAACCCCTGACATGTAACTGCTCTGGCAAGGAAGAGCTGGCCAGGGCTCCAGAAAGCTGAAGCACAAAGCATCCAATTAGGCAGCCAAAAGAGCTGAGAGAACGGCAAAGCTTCAAGGGCCCAAGCACGGCCTGACATCTGCTCCTCATGGCCCTGGCAGCCCAACTACACTCATCTGTTCTGCAGCAATCCCCCAGAAGCCGCCTGCCCACACAACTCACAGCCTCCCCCCGCAAGAGACTGCTCACCGCACGGCACAGCAGCAAAGTTTCCAAGAAGCGTTCACTTCGTTTTATGCTTTCCCTCACCCCAAACCCAGACATGGATGCACAGAAATGACTGCCAAAGTCCCTTCTATAATGCGGAGGCATACAATTTTACTCTGGAGCAAGCAAGCACGCACGGGATCCTAGCAGCCTAGCTTCAGTGCTTGCAGAGAAAAACCCAGCTCCCCACTGCCTCACACCTTCTTCCTAATTAGTATCAGTTCTTCCGGTGGCTGCTAGAAGCTAGGCCACCAGGCACATTCATTTCAGGCTATTTTGCTCCCAAGATACACCAAATGGAGAATCTCTCCAGTGCATATGCTTCAAAGGGCAACCAGAGGGTGTCTGCGAGCTCAAGTGGTACAGTTTTATAATTGGACTTCCTCTAGTTTTAAAATCCCAAAGGCCTAGCCTCTTGAGTGAAACATGTGACAAGGTTTCTTTCTGCAGGTGCAGGTTTCTGTCTCACCCTCACATTTTATTACCAGTGCATAATAAATCAGCACCCCTAGACGACACAAAGGAGGGAATTCTCACTGGGAAAATACTAATCTGCTCACCTATGGCCTCTGATATCATAGCCAAGAAATGCTTTCAAGAAATGCATTACTTAATAGTACCTGCTAGAATCAAACCATTCTGAGCAAAGCAGAGGTGGAACTCCCTTTTTCTGTAGTGGATGGGCCGGAGTCAAAAGTGGGCAGAGCTGAGGATGTGAGTCTTATCAACTACAGTACCGATGCTCAGGGGAGGAAGAACCTAAAGCCAAATGGAGCAAAGTCTGCCTGAAGTAATCACAAGGGCCTCACGAGGGCCTTGGGCTGCAAGTCCTCAACCCTGCTCTATACTCGGCGGAATTGGACTCAGATTTAGTCACGCTCAGAGCAGATTCACTGAAATCAACGGGACTTAAGCTTCACTGATTTCAATAGGTCTACCCTAAATATGCCAACATCTTTATCCTACCCAGGAGCAACTAGCTATAATCCCTGCAAAACAGGGCCGGGTCTGTTTCCTCTCACTGATGAAGCTTCATAAGAGCAGAAGTGCTGGGCTAGAGCAGGCCAGCCTAGCATTCTTTTCCCACACTCACCATCCAGAGGTTTTGGGAAGCCCACAAGCAGGACCTGAGAGCAAAAGCACCCCCACCCCATTCTCACATTTTCCCCAGCAGCCGGAACCAGAGACATACCCAGCTTCTGCTGTCCCTTCCAACAGGGCTACCAACATTCCTCACTTTCTTAAGGCATGAAAAAGTCAAGCAGACCTAAGCAGAATTAATCCCCACCACCACCATCACACACCTACTCCTTTTTCCTATTAAGACTAAGCAACCTCCTCCTGGCCATCAGAACCCAATGCAGCCACTAAAATTAGCTTCAGAGACAGACTGGCTTCAGTCTTGGGTGGATCTAGTTCATTTCTCCTAGCACCCCTGCAATGCGGGGGAACTTGCACAAAACAGGAATACATGGGTGGAATCTCTTAATAATTAAGGTATATATAATCTTTGATCTTGAAAAGGTTATTTTGCTTAAGGACATAACACATGTCTTGTTGGATCAATATATGGCCCACATAGCCTAGTAGTCTTTTATAGAGTCCCAGCAAACACTTGAGTCAAATACAAGAACTTGGCCACTGGTCTTCTAGAGGGCATCTGTTTATCTTCTGCCCACTGCTTATATAGCAAAAGGTGGGGAAAGCAACACTTGCAAGAGCCATTCAACACACAGACGTTGCAGATTCCACAACAAATTCCCCAAATGTCCCAAGTATCTTGCACTTAAAGCAGTCCTCCGCAACTTGATGTCTTCCCCTCAATAGTCTTATAACATAGCTTTATGTCTGAATTTTGCCATCTGCAGTTGTCCTCTGCATCCTTTTCACTTGTGCTTACCCTTCTGATAATACAATGGTCCCAAGTACTCCACCTTGGTTTCAGACATGGCTCAAATGAAGCATGACTTCCCATGCCTTCACTTTAGAGGAAATGTTTCATTTTGATACAGATGTATTAGCCAACAAGCAATGTTCTCTAGGCAGTTTATGGCAAAACATACCTGAATGCATTATAAAACACAGAGACAGACTGTCAACTAAGTGTGGCCTAATGGTTACAGCGTTGGATTAGGACTCTGGAGGTCTGGGTTCCAGTCCCTGCTTGGCCCTGAAGCTCACTCTGGGCAAGTCTTCTACCTCACAGCATTGTTGCAAGGATACAATGGAGAGGAGGAGGATTATGTAAATCACCGTGGGTCTGTTGCAGTAATAAGGCCAGACAGAAATATAATAGACAGACAACTTGTGATCACAAACTAGGAAAGGAAGAAGTGAAACAGACCCAAATGATTGGGTCAGTTGTGTTCAGAATATTTGAACTCACTCATCCTAGTTGGTGGTTCCATCAAGAAAATATCATTGTATTTCAGAAAGTTCAGGAAGAGCAATTTCATTGCTGCCCATGTTGCAAGAAGGAGAGGCTACCTACAGATGCTCAAGGCAAAGCATTTTCCTTTACTATTTCCAAGATTTGTTCATTTAAGCAAAAAAAACGAAAAAACAAAAAAACAAAACAAAACCCTGAAATCCTTCTGTCAAGGAAGCCCACAAAAATGAGTGAGCAAGGGTCAACAGCTAGCTGTCACATTGTACAAAGGTAAGGTCTGGTAATGGGAACAAAATCCAGCAGTCTGTGAAATCCAGTGTAAAACACATACCCTTTCTCACCCTTATTAACTATGGACGAAGGCCTGTAAGCATGAGAGCAACACCCTGAAAAAGCCAGTGTGTGCACACTGGTTCAAGTGCAGGTCCTTGGAGATATGGGTTCAAATACTCACTGAGCTGTGATGCTCACAGGGTGATTGGGGTCACTCACTATTTCTCGGCCTAACATATGTCACAGGATGGTTGTGAAGTTCAGATGGAGAAAGCCAGATACTCTGACCTGAGTTCCTTGGAGGAAATGCTATAAATGTACAGGTATGCTATAAATGGCATAAGCAGATAAATCTGTCAAGTATCAAAAGCCAGAGTGAGAACTGAGCAGGAGGTTCAGTGGCAAGGAAGGGTTGCAATACCCCACAGAGCTATTTGTGTGTCCCATGGACTAGAAGAAAAACTAGCCTACATGATTGCTAAAGATTGCACCTAAAGCATTTGTTTAGGTGCAATCTACTACTGAATGAATGCTACTGTAAACTATGCCCCATGAGGCAGGCCACCAGCCCATCCAGATAGCTCTTCTGACTTGCATAAGCAACGCCTGTCCTTCCTGATAATCCAATCTGAGTTACCTTAGTTAACTGTTGACTTTTTGGAAAGGTTGGTGTGGATTATAGCCTTGGTCAGGACTATTTCAGAAGGAGAACAAGATTGCAGTCTCTTTCTAAATGCAGAGTGCAGAGAACTCTGGGACAAGGACAAGACTGCTGGCTGGAACAGCCTTGATTCTGGATATTGTTGGATGCTGGCCAGAAACAAGCGGTCACAGAGCTGTTTAGATCTGTCTGAATATTTGCTGTAGCTGAGTGAAGTGTAACCCTAGCTAACAGAAACCAAAACAAGATTAACTCTGTGCCCACCTTCACAGCCAAAAGCTCCAAATACAGGTGGTCATAAAACAGTAAGTGATGCCTCTCAGTTCTGCTTCTGGAAGGTACCAGGAGAAGAGGCCTTCAAGCTCTCCATGCAAGCATATGGTTGACCCTTGTGGGAAGCAGGGTGCTGGACCTGATGGGCTTCCAGTCTGATCCAGCAGGACTCTTATGCTCCCAGTGATCCTACTGGCACACAGTAAGCCGCTATTATCTGGGAGTCCTTCCACTCAACATGATGCCCTCCCGATGGTTTAGCCTACAACTCCCAGCATTCCTAGCCATGGCCATGCATGGTGAAAGTGGAAGTCCAAAGCTTCTGGAGTACACCAGGTTGGGAAAGGCTGCTATGGTGCATCAACAGCGCTAAGGCCTGTTCAAGACAGGCTGCCTTAGCATTCCACTCAAAGGGATTTTTTTTTAAATTGTGCAGATAGCCGCACTATATGCTGCAGCAGAAATCAGGATAGCTCTTTGCAATCCAACCCACCTTTATATATAATATCTTCCAGTGGTTTCTTAAAGCTCATAGTAAGATGGGTCTGACTGTGTTAGGAGGGTTTGCTTATATCACCAACTACATTGCTTTTGAGAGAGAGGGAGAGAGAGAGAGAAGGGGGAGGACATGCATGCTTTCAAGCAGGGACTATGAATCCAATCCTTCCCTTCCCCCTAAAAGAAAAGGGACGAGTGATGCTGTGCAGGGCAATGCAGATTCCTGTACAGATCACGACAATAAATGTCAGAGTAAAGACTTGGCAGCATCTTGGCAAGGACCTCCTCCTCAGCGTGAAGCTGGGCCAGCGTATGCCTTGCATCTAGGACAGGCAGAGCAGAAAGACGGGCCTGTTGTGCTGACTTGGGAGAGCAGCGAGCAGCACTGCATCAAAGGACTAGCCACCCTTCACAGCCACCCTGAAGAGCACCTGAAGTGGTTACAGACTCAAGCCCCCTCCATCCTGAATGGGGACTGCTGAGTGGCAGCCAATACCTCCGACGGTGCTTGGTCACTGGCCTTCTTTGCCTTTCCAGTATAATTCCCAGTAAAGGGGTCACTAAGCATACACTGCCCAGCTCAGCCGGACCACATGTTGACTCCAGGAGACATGCTGACTTTACAGCTAACATGCTAAGTCTAGCTCCGGCTGCAACAGCCTCTCTGCAGCTCTCTATCCCCAACCCCTGCCATCGCTTCTCACTGTGGTTTCCCTTCACACATCAGCTTTGCTCATCCATGCATGCAACACCAGCAGCCCCCACTCACAGCCAAGTGGGGTTACATACATCCCAGTCAGCATGGGGGGAGGGGGCGGGGGAGCTTCCAGACAGAATGCAAAACCTTCTGACAGGCTACAGAGACGACCTGACAGAGCTCAAATCCAAGACAAGCGGTCAGCACACAGAAACATTCCTACCCAAGCAGCATCACCACACACACACACACACAGTTAAGGCTTAACTTAAGCCTAAGGTCAGCCCTGATGCACATGAGGTTAAAGCAGCCCCTGAGCATGTGCAGCAGGTCTCCACCTTCCCCTGAAGATAAGCTGCAGCCACCCGGCCTGAGGAGACATCTAGCAGTAGAAGGCGGCAGTTCTGCTGAAAGCTGCTCCGGTTCTGCCCTGCCTGAAAGCAATGCCTAAACATCCTGCCCATTCATTCCCGTTTTGTTGGGTGGAGGCAGTCTGTACAGGCTTCTGGTGACACACTTTCCCATATTATTACTTTCCATATTCCAGGTTCCAGTTCTGGTTTTGAAGCAGTTCCCAGAGCTGAGCCCTGGCACAAAATAAGCCCCAGAAGCCAATTTAAAAACTGACACCTTCTTAGCCACTGAATGCCACCCAGAGGCATGGCAGATGAATGGATGTGTACAGGCAAGTACACAAAAAGACACAGGGGACAACAGCCTTCTCCATCTGGTAGCTCTCCAGATGTGTTGGACTACACCTCCCAGCATGCCCAGCGATCCAGGAAGACACATCTAGTTGGGGAAGACTGCAGAGACCAGGCCTGATGTCTCATCTGAGTTTTGGCACTATTACATCCATCCCCTGGAGTTTACAAAAGGAAATTTCTCTGCTTCTCTTTCCAGAATGCAGCTCAGTGCATCCCGCCCAGCCGCCTCCTGCCCTGCCCTGCCCTGCCCTGCCCTGCCCTTGCTGCTGCCTCTGAGCAGCAAACTAGGCCTATGTGGGATCCATCTCGCACTCCTCTGTCATTCGCAGAAACACCACCAAGGATCCCCCGATGCTCAGAGCTTGTGCTCAGTCTTCGGGATGGCGTTGCTTTTGAGGCAGTGCCCCATCCACCCGCCCACAGGCCGAAACAGCGGTCTCGGTCAACACACAATGCTCCGGTTCTGGACTCCATGCATCCACACGCTTGCGGCACGGTTTGCACGGGCGCGCGCACACGCACACACACACACACACGCGGTCCCCAGTGCGAGGAGCGCGCGTTCACCCTGGCAGACGAGAGCGCGCTGGTTTTTTTCCGCCTCTCTCCTACTCCCCGCTTCTTCCCCACCCCCCGTTATTTTGTTCCTCCCCCATACTGCCAATCGCCTCTTAGCAAGTCCATTGCCAGCCACGAGAAACCCTGCCACGTTCCGCGGCTATGCCAAGTCCCCAGGTGGCCAAGCAACAGGCGGCAACGAAGCTCCAGCCTCACATGGTCTTCCCTGCCGCCTTGCTTGGGGCGCAGGGGCAAGAAGGAGATCCATCCTACGGCGGGCACCTGGAGGGGTAGCTGCACGTGGAGAGGCGAGATCGGATGGCTTTTCCTTCCTTCCGCCCGTTTTAGGGCGAGGTGGGGGAAGAAGAGATCGGGGGCTGAGCGTGGAGCCCTGGGAGATCGCCGCCACCTCGCCTTGGTCGGACAGGGCTGGAGCAGGGGTCCTCCTCCTCACCGTCACTTCCAGTGCTGAGATCAGGGATCGCCCGTAAGAGCCCCATCTCTGGCAGGCGGCAGAGCCATCCCGCAGCCTTTGTTCCTGCTCGGTGGGGACGCGCAGCCCAGGAGGAGCGCTCGTTCTGCCCGCGATCAGGGAGCGCGGTGGCGACCTGCGTGCTCGCTCGCTCGCGCCTTGCCCATTGCCCGTCGCCGCAGCCTCCACGCGGGCGGTGCCGGGGCTCTCCCTTTGTCTCCCTCGCCGCAAGCGCTCACACGTCTCTCTCTTCTCTCCAGCTCCTGCCTAGCTCGCTTTCCACCGGCCCCGCCCTCTGGCTCCTCCCTCCCGCCCGCCCCCCCCCCGCTCTGGCGGCGGCCCTGGCACTTGCCAGCCTTTCCTTGCCCGCTCTGGGGGGTTTGCAACCTCGTGGGGCTTTCCTCGGAGAAATCCCGCGGCGCCGGGACTGTCCGGAGTGGGCTGGCTGAGACACGATTATCCTTCTGGCGGAGGTGGCGGCAGCACCACCATCGCACGGGGAGACTGGCTGAGGATGATCCCGGCCTGGGAGCTCCTTTCTGCTCCTGGCTGGAATTTCCTGCCAAGCTTTGCTGGGCTTCTTCCCCGTCCTTTCCGATCCGGGCGGGTCTCTCGCTCTCGCTACGTCACGGGTGCAGCCTCGGCGCAGCACGCGGACGCGTGAGGGCAACCGGAGAAAAGGGGGCGCCAAGCCGGAAGAGTCCGGCAGAAGAGCCGGGGAGGCCTTGTGCTCCCAGCCCCCACCGCGAAATCCGTGATCGCTCTTTCCACGCTTCCCGAGCCAAGAATAGTCCCTGGAACGGAGGCCTTGATTCATACATAGCCTCCTTCCTCCCACCTCCGCTGCCTTCCACACAGACGCAAGAGAAGGTCTATTCCTAGATTCTATCTTGGTGTATAGAATCCAGCAAACCCTCCAAAAACCCGCAGCCGCTCAAGCTTGGGAGAAAGACCCAGGTGGCCTAAGCTGTGCGTGTCCATTCAGGGTTCTGTAGAGGGTGGTTTGCAAATCTCAGGACCTGGGTTCTGGAGACCTTCAGAAAAAACCTATACCAATAGTGAATTCCATTACCCTGAGTGGATCCTTAATAACCAAAACAGTACTTCTATCAGAGGTGGGTGAGGGAGAATCCAGGAGGGCTGGAGCCCTGAATCTCTGGGAGGTGATCTGCCTTACACATGGGCACTTGTTGAAATAAAGGAACAGGAGTCCTTGGTGATCTTTGTTATATCTGATCCCCCTGGACAAGCTGGGTTTGGTTTTTGGTTTTGCCCACATAGGCTTCACTTCCTGCTGCTATCCATTTGAACCTTTCCGCAGTTTTTTCCTGAAATTAAATGTCCTTCGCTCCCCCATATATATATTTATTTATAAATAGGGGTGTCCTTAGGGGAGAGGCCCCTTAAAGACATACACACTTCAGAGCATATGTAAATAGGTGCTTTTTTGTGCTTTGGACCTGAGCCCAAGATCTTTTTGGTACCTAGGACTGCCCTTAGAACACAAAATAGTAGAGTTGGAAGGGATCAAGAAGGCCATCACAGCCAACCTCCTGCTGTTGCAGGACACCAATTTACACCAACCCACTCAGAAGACTGTCCAGTTTTGTCTTGAGTGTCTCTTGTCAACTACTCACAGGAGGAAGGTACCTGCAGGCATCGTGGAAGTGCCAGGTTTCCCCAAGAAGAGGGTGTGGAGATTAACAGCAGGGAAAAACAAGCATTTGTTGCAGGCCTTCTTGTACCTTTATTTGGGGAGGGCTTGCCCCTCTGCCTCTCCAGTAAACCCACACGGGTGTCTGCCAGGGAACACACCCAAGAACCCAATGCAGGATGTGTCAGCAACTCTTTCTCCCTAAAATGGTGTAAGGTCATGATCAGCAAAGGGCCAAACCTGCCCCCACCCCCAACCGTTGCCAGTGCAAAGAGCCTGTGTGGAAGGAGTGGTGGATGATACCATGGGATTCCCTAGCAGCCCCCCTGAGGGGGCAGAGCCTGCCCTTTCACCCTTACCCTTTCTTCAGGGTAGCCTTTCCACACAAAGCTCGTAACCTCAACATCCCTCACATGGCATAGTCTGAATAGCCTTTAAACAGTCACAAGTACCAGGGCCGAAAAGACATAAAAAGCTTTTCTCCGAGCTGCTTGTGAAGGGCAATGCAGCACCACCTGCTTGTTCTGGCTCATGTTTGGGGCCAGCACAGAAGAACAAGTGGCAAGATTATGTCAGTGCCTACCTGCCCCGGCCTAAACATTTCGCCCTGCAGGTGAGAGGCAGCTGCCTTAATCAGAGGCAAGCCCTGGGGCCATCTCAGCCCAGGAGTGCTGACCAGTGACTCTCTAGGGTTTCAGGCAGGAACTTTTCCTGTCCTGCCTGGCAAGGCTGTGGGACGCAGTGTGGGGCCTTCTGCCTGCCACGGCCCCAGAAGAGTCTGTGCTAGTGCCCTGGAGTTGCTGCCTGGCCCTTGGTTTCCGGGCAGGGGCAGAGCAGCCTGTTGCCTCTGCTCTGCCATGTGCTCTCTGCAGAGCTGACAGTTGCCACTCCTGACTGCAGAGAGACGCAAGTCGGGGCTGTGGGGGGGGGGGGCACTGGAACGACAATGGCAGCAGTAATGCAGCCTGCAGGCCTCTCTGCGCTGCTGTCATGGTGACAGAACCAGGAGAAACACATGAAGCCGCCACTCAGTAATAGTTAATGAAAAGTGTCGTGCCTTGCGGAGCCTTGGAAAGTGGCAGCAGGAGGAGCCCAGGCAGAGCAATGGAGGGGGACAGGTAACCTTGTCACTTCAGGGGGCAGGGAGGGGGCACGAAGCAAGGGCATGGGAACTTCACTCGGCCCAGTGATGCAGCTGGAGCTAGACTTCTTGTCTTGCAACTGGGGGGTGCGGGAGGCGGGTGGGGGAGTTTGGTAGCCTTGTGATCAATTCACTTGATTTGTGAAGCGCACAGTTAGCACCTCTCTTTCCCCCTACAGCTGCCATTCCATGCCTGACAACTGCTTTATACTCCTTATATGTTAAGGTGTTTGCCAACCCTGCTATTAAAAATACTTCAGGTATGGGTGGTTTTGCATTTTAAGCTCACGTAAATTATAGCACCCTCATGATTATAGGAATAGAATGGAATTTGCTTCTGCTGCCCTGATGGTCTTATTACCTGCCACTCTCCAGGTGGTCAACTGAGGGGGTGATGCAGGATCCTAGTCTTTGGCCCCAAGGTCCAGCATTAGCTGCACCATGGTGTAGGCATCACCCTGAATAAAATGAAAGATGTGGAGACAATGAACACAAATGAACAATGGGGAAGCGGCAATATAATCAGTTGGTTAACCAATTAACATCTATAGCACAATATATTACAGAGATGACCAAAATGCATATTAGTGTAATGCCTTTATTAGGTCAACCAAAAGATAACTGTGCAGAGCTCTTCCGCAGGTAAGATGTTACAAAAACCAGGAGGGATGAGGTCAGGCAATAGGAGAGGGCGGGGGTGGGTGGGATCTCCCAGATGGTGAAATCAGAACATCTGCAAGTTTCAAATCCCAAGAGAATGTGCATGCATGGGGGGTTGCGGATATTCAAATTAGGTTCAGATTAGGTTAGCACTCCACAAGTACTTGAGAGAGGAAAGAGATCTCTTCTCAGTCATCCCAGAGTATAGGGCATGGAATAATGAGCTCAAGTTACAGGAAGCCAGATTCAGGCTAGATGTCAGGAAAAATTTCCTGACTGTTGGAGCCATATGACAATGGAACCAATTATCTAGGAAGGCTGTGGGCTCTCCCACACTAGGGGCTTTCAAGATGCAACTGGGCAGCCCTCTGAGAGGGATGGTTTAACTGGGAGTCCTGCACTGATCAGGGGGTTGAACCCAATCGCCTTCTGGCCCCTTCAGCTCTACCATTCTATGATTCTGCAGGACATGAAATGGTTGGGCCTGGAGCTGCCCTAGGGGTGCTGGGAACTGGAAGCGGGGAATGTTGGCTGTCCCATTTTGGAAATATACAATCCAGATGTTATTCAGAGATGTTCTCATCCTGAATGAAGCACACAGGCTTCTCTTACCAACAGACCACAGAAAGAAACTAGGTAGTCTTTTTATTAACCCATCTGGAGATTATTTTAGATACTGTACTAGGTAAGAAGAAAAGGTGGGAGAGTCAAGGGGCCTTGTCAGCTTTCTGTAGTGTTTGTCTATATTTGCTTAAATATAGACCTCGTGGAGCTGGAGTTGTAAGTCCCAGTAGCATAAAGACCTAGATTTTTTTTTTAAAGGAGCACATGCCTGCCATGGGTGCCTACCTTGGCTACTTCAGTCTCGTGACCTTGCTGGCACACTGCTTGGGATAAGTTGTACTTTGCAGTGCTGATAGCTTCCTCAAGCTCCCAAAGTCACCAGCTATCTCTGCACGTAGCCTTTCTGCCTTTCCTTCAGCTTTTCTCTCTCATGTTTGTTTTCCACAGCATTGACCCAGCCTGCTGCTATATGCAATGCCCCCCTCATTTCTCATTTGTTAACCCTATGTGCAAGCTGACTTGCATGAAGGTAATGTTTCCCTGACTTATGTGAAGGACATGCTAGGAACGTTTCCTTGCCTTTGGCAGGGGTTGTGAGGAAGCAAGGGAGGTGGCGGTCAGCCAAACAGTACTGCCGGATCAAGTTTTTTGAAAAACAGCAAGCAAGGCAAGTTGGGCTCATTCTTTATGACATCGTGGAACCCAAAAGTTCTGGGGATGCGTCTCAGAACCAAGCAACCCTCACAAGAAGGGAGCAATGCATGTCAGCAGATTTGTGCAAGTGTGTCAGGCACAGGAACTATGTGACGCAAGAAATAGAGGCCACAGGTTCTCAGCTGCAAAGGGGCTTATTACATCTCTAGTGGTGATGAACAGTGGGGGGGGTTTGGGGGGGTGCTTAGTTCCAGTAGACAGAGCAAATTCCTGGGCTCAGGATCTTGATGTGCCTTTTGCTTGGTGGATCTTGAGGCTGTAGCAATAAGCAAAGGAGATACTGCAAGCACGAAGCCTGTCCACTTGCATGATGTTTACCTGTCTGCCACCTTTGTCTTGAAACTGTCCTTCCCAAGAGGAGGTTCTCTGAAGAACTTAAGGTGCCCCATAGGCTGGAGCAAGTGATTACTTGCCATGAGTCAGCTCCTTTGTGCTGCGGCCATTGTCCCCTCTGGAATGTGACCCAGAATGGCACTTCCTGCATGTGGGCAGCATCTGGGGCTTACTCAGCATCAAGCATGGGAACATTGTATTCCTCCTAGAACAGGCCACTTATGGGAAGCCATTCTTCAGCAAACTCCCCCATGAAACTACTTCTCACTGGCTACCCTGCCTTCCTGGTTTTACTAGCAAAATGGTCCCTGCCTCAGGTTCAGGGACTTTTGCCCCATCTAACAACACATCAGTGTCCAGGCAGGGTGCACACCATGTGATGAGCTTTTTGCAATGGCTTGTGGCCCACACAATGGAGAATGGAGTCTCTTGATCCCTTTGGAGGAATGAAAGAGCATCTGGTTTTGCTTCCCTAGCTTGGTTTTGCTTCCCCATTTCCTTTCTACAACTTCTCTTGCTTGCCTTCACATGAAGAAGGGCACTGTGACCTTCCCTGAAACTTGGAGCATTCCTATTTTGAGTATGCTGTTGGTCACCCACCTGTGCCATGGGCAGCAGGAATAATGGTACATCTGGGCAAAAGAGGAAACTGGCTCTGGACTAAAGCAGGCCTACCCTCCAGCTTGCCTTTTCTATGCTAGCCAGCTAAGCAGCCTGAAGGAAAATCCCACCAAGATAGACAGTAAGACAGTGGTTTGGATCCAGGCTTAGTCAGAGTAGACACACTGAGATCAGTAGGCTTGAGGTAGTCACGACTGACTTAAGTCCGACCGGTTTCAATGGGTCTACTCTAAACTTGACTAAGTCTGGATCTGACTCAGTTTGTGTACTGTAGCACACATTCAAGAGTCTTGGCTTGTTGAGTTATTCTTGGCATTTCAGAATGCAGAGTTGATGACTGCCACTTTCCTTAGTTCAAAAATCAAGCTTTCTGCAGGAGTCATAGCTGCCAGGCCAAAGCTAGAACTGAAAGAAAGGAGGGAGTCTCCGAGCAGTAAACTGCTGCCATAAGCCACGTGCTGTGCAGGGTGAGGAACGGTTTCCTAGCAACAACTGAGAGCATCGCTCACCCCTGCAAAAGAGCTTCCCACAGCTCAGCCCAGGAAAGCAGGACATCAGGTTGCTGCAGGGATGCAATGATAGCATAGGCAAACTCCAAAGAGAAGTCAGAGAAAAGAGAGCTTCATTTTCAGATACCATAGTCCAACAATTTTACAAAGTGATGCCAATGGTTGGATTTAGAGTAGGCATATTGGACTTCAGTTCCCATCATACACAACCAACGCGGTCAATGGCAGAACCTGCTGCCACCTACCAGACCTTTTGGGCAGTCTGTTGCTAGATGCTGGTTGTCAGACCCTTAAGAAGGAAATTACATAAGCTGCAGATCTACAGACTATGGCAAAGAGTCCATTTACCACCAGCAATTTTTACTCTAGGGCAAAGATGCAGGCTTCTTCTGCTGTTTGCCCTCGGGGTCTAGGGAAATTGCACCTGGCTTGATAATAAAGGATCGCCTTTTCTCACTCTTTTCCAAATTTGACAGGAAATGGCTTGATTCAGACTCCAGGGTCAAGCTAGGTGCACCTTTGCACCTCCTAGGGGTTTGGGTAAGAATTATACTTTCCATTTTCAGCCAATTTCATTTTTAAAAGAATTACTGCAGTGAGAATTTGTCTTGGCTTTGTACATTTTATTGTTGTCTGGTGTCTTACTAATGAAATAGCTCTTGCAGCATTCTAACATGGGTCAGTCTGACATGCTGTATTTGTTTGCCATAGTGACCTATATACTTAGTGGGTCAAGGGAAAATGCTATCTGTCTGGGGCAGCCTGACAGAATGGCAGCTTCAAGGACAATAGCATTCTGCTGAAGTTTCCAATGCCCACTAGCAGGGTACAGCCTGTCTTGCATTCTTCCCTACATTTTACCCATTCTGGTAATTTCCCGTTATGGATTCATGAATCTTGTAAAAAATGTGCTTTACTAGAGAATTCCAGTCAAGCACTCATTCTAAAAAATGTTCCAAATATTGCTAAGAATTAACTGGAATCCTTTGCTCCATTCACCCATGTTATTTTAAATATTAATATAACAGATTATGATCTAATGATATTGATTATAAGCTAATAAATAATGAATATATAAAACAGAGATATTAAGAAAAGAAATTGTATAATACCTACAGAACAAACCACTGACAGTTACCTATAGGCTATCAGATACTGCAAGTGAAATATTCAAACACTGTTGTCAAATATCCACTAATGAAAATTAAGTATAAATACTGTCAAATATCAACCTCAAATATTGATTTATTTAAAAATATTACATGTCAAAGATTCAACAGATTCTGACACCAACACCCACAAAGCAGGAATAACAAAGGCAAATTAATTTTGACTCTAGCTGTTCCTTTTCCCGTATAGGTACTGGTTAGGGCTATATATGAGAGCAGAGAGACTAGTTTCTCTGGGATCCAGGGAAAGCACTGCATGTGAGTTCGCATTTCCTACTCTTTTCAAGATTTTAGCTAGTTCCACTTCCTTTGCCCCCTTTAACCTTCTAGACTTGCAGTCTTAATTTTCTGCAATGTTTCCACCATCCTTTGGGGATATTTCAGAGGAGGCATTGCTCGGGGTGCTTCTCCCTTCAAAGGACAGGCAAGAGGCAGCAAAGAACAGGGTGGCCAATCCAGCACACAGTCGACTCACCTTTTCACCAGGGGATATTTGGACGATTGCACCATGCAGCTTCCATGCAGCCTGTTGCTGGCAGTGGTTTTGGACTGTGGCGCATTTTTAAGTGAACTGTAATGGGGTTTAAACTTAATGCGTGTTAGTTGCTGCAAGTTGCCTTTTGCCTGAGTGAAGCAAGGTTGCTGGAATAAAAGACCAGCCTCGTGCATGCTTGACAGTGCGTGTAGAACTGGGTCAGTAAGTGAAGCACAAGAGGAGCAAAGAGAATTGGCTGTGGTTTGGTTTTAAGTGTTCAGTTATCACATCGTCACACTCTGCTGAAGAGGGGTCCAATGAAAACCATTCATTGTGAATGCACAGACACCTGAGCTCTCCGGTTAAAAAGATAGGGTTGGGGGTGAGGTGGGAGAAATCTGCCTGCATGATGGGAACTCTTGCCAGTTTTCACTAGTCCGCCAAAGGTCCAAGTCACTATAAGGCAGCTTTGTACATTTGATCTCCCATCAAGGGCAATGCATTGAGGCCAGTGCACATGAGAGGACAGTTTCTGGATAAGTGTCTGGGGAACAGCAACAGAGGGGGGAAATACCGTCTCAGCCACTAACTGCGGAGACCCACATTCATCACTCGTGGCTCTGCCTCTTCAGCACAGCAAGTCTCTAAGGCTGGACTACACAGCCTACCCACAAATGGTTACAATCCTAACCACAATCCCCAACATCCCAAGGCAGCACTATCCCCAGTTGTAGTCAGACACACCCGGAGGGCACCACATTGTGGAAAGCTGGAGTTTAGGGTCAAGTCTTCACTCTAGAATAGAATTACTGGTTCTGCCAAAGTTCTACAGTTGAAAGAATCCTAAGGATTTTAGCCTAAAATGCCCCCTTTTCCTGCTGGTGGGAAAATAAATCCTCCCACCTCCACTTGTTTCTATAGCAACTGTTCCCAAGATAACAAACTGCACTCAACAGTCTCAAGCAATAAGAGTGCAGAAAATGTAGTGGGACACAGTTCATAGGATTGGGATCCCCCCAAAGCCCCTTTCAATCTAAAGGCCCAGGGAAGAGCAAACGTTGCTTATCCAGACCACTGCTATGGAGGAGTCTTTAAATGCCCCAGCTTCAGAGAATGTTGGCGTCCTAGTTAAGTGCTTCACTTGGAAGATATCGGTTTTTGAAGCAGTAAGCTGTTAACAGAAATGATGGAGACCAGAAAATCAGTGGGCTCCGTCAGGAGTAACTTTGGCGTGTCCACATCAATGGGACATCAGTGCTGAGCTCCCACTGACTGAGCAGGACTAACGTCTCTGAACTGGGGCCCATGAATGAACACGCCAAGCTTCTGCGGCTGGACAGGTGAGATGTTCTCCCCCAGGACAAGCCTTGCTTTCAGGGAACGTGCTTTTCAAATGTTGTCAGACAGGATCGCTCTTTGCCTTCCTGCTCCAGCATTTGTGAAGATCTCTCTAAGCATTCAATGGCTTTGTCCAAAAGTTCCAGCTGTACAGGGGCACAGTCGGCAGGCACCATTTCCTAGGGCTGTTCCATTTGCTGCCTTCTAATCTACTTCCTTGCACACTGGAGGACTTTTTGCCTTAGATACAATCCAAACATGTGTATATACTAGGTGGGCATCAAGCAGGAAAAAAAATGGCTGGAAGAAGCTTCAGGGAAGCAGTTACCATATTTTTCACTCTATAAGATGCACTTTTTTCCCCCTCAAAAGTAAGGGGAAATGTCTGTGCGTCTTATAGAGCAAATGTGTGTGTGCCCGACGCCCGGGATGCTGCTGGCCCGCCTGCACCACGTGGCACCACCTGGCCGGCACGCGCTCGACACGTGCTGCTCTGCCCCCCTCCTCTGGCGCAGGTGAGAGCTGTGCCGCTCAGGGGGAGAGGTGCAGAGGAGGAGGAGCCACAGGCTTTAACCCGCCGGCCGCACGGAGAGACGGACTGCTCACGCCCACCGCCCGGGAAGACCTGCCGCCGGCACACTGCCGGCCTGGCTGCACTACACCTGGCCGGCACGCGCTCGGCGCGCCCTGCTCTGTCCCCCTCCTCTGGCACAGGTGAGAGCTGTTAACCACAGGTCGGTGTGTGTTTTGAAATGGCAACCCGTCTTTTAATGAAGCCCATGGGGAAGTGATGGGGAAAGTGCCTGTGATTATCAGGAAGCTTTCCATGGATCCCTCCTCTAAAAACTAGGTGCGTCTTATGGTCAGGTGCGTCTTATAGAGCGAAAAATACGGTAACTAGCAAGGAAAGGATTAAGCACACCCTTCCATTTTCATTGGAAACATTACAGTGAGGAAGAGGCCTTCCAGGATATTGTACAGTTAGCACAAGGTACACAAGGCAAAGAAAACCAAGAGCTCAGTGCTCCCAAGAACAGAGGAAGAAGCTCCCTTTGACTAACCTAGCTTTGGCCCTTCCAGCCCAGTTGAGCTCAACACAGCAAGGCTCTCTAGGGCTCCAGATTTTTTCTAATCCTACCAGCAGGTGCTGAGGATTGAACCTGTGACCTTCTGCATGCAAAGCTGGTTTTCTAGCACTGACCTACTGCTCCTCCTCTTGCAGCTCTTGCAGCTCTTCAAGTCCTTATATCAGTTTTTAAAATATTGCAATTGGAAGTCAAAATTTCCACAGGGCAATGCTTCATGAAAGGGGCACTGATTTGGTGGGAAACATTTGTGGATGAAGATACCGTGCTATTTGTGCTCCCTGTATAAAACAGAAGGGCCCCTTCATCAAGTGTAGTAGGTAAACCAAATGGGTCCTCATTTTTCCCTTCATCTTTTCTTTCAGCCGCAGGTGGCAGATCTGAAGTCAGAGTAAATGATTCCAGAATTAAGCAGACAGCTTTCCACCCCACATACTGTTCCCGATTGGAGAGGCGGAGCTGTCACTTGGAAGAAAGCGAAGTTGCTAAGCATCCATTTAGAGATGTGTTGAAATGACCCACCCAGCCTCTTTCCTCCTATAACCTCAGTTCACCTTCCATTTTCCTTCTAGTGGGGGTTCTCCATGAGGGGAGGGATTGTGAAATGGCTACATATATGTGTGTATATGTACACACACACACACACACACACAATCCAGAATCTGTTTTCCATGGATGGAAAGGCGTCCTTGTACCGTTGGGCAGCATCCCTCAGCCCTCCGCGTGGAAATTCTGGGCGGTGGAGGGGCTGTTGCAGGGAAGAGGAAATGGGAAAATCGAACTCTGCCAACCCACCTGTCTGTGCCTAAATCTCGATCCAACCCATGGTATAGAAATGGCACGATCAAAAGACGAAGAGGCCGAAAATACCATTGCAACTGATTTGTATAGCTCTAAGACCAGAAAAAGAAACAATAGTTTTAAACGACAGGAAGCTAGATTTAGATGCAAGATTAAGAATTTCGTGAGGACAAGAGCATTTCAACAATGAAACAAAAGCTGTCTTTGTGAAGGCAGCGAAGAAATGCCCTTCTTCGGAGATTTCCAACAGGACAAGATCGGGCGGACTCCTGCGGAGGCACGTACGCGGGCGGCACAGGACGTCCCGTCTCCAGACAGGGCAGGGGTGGGGTTGGGCAACGGAAGGGACGGGGAGGGGGAGCAGAGAAAGAGAATAGACCCAGGAGGGAGGGAAGAGGGGGGAAACGATCCAAGGGGGAGGGAAAGAAAGGTTGGGGGGAGGGGAAGGAAGGAAGGAACGATCCAGGAGGGAAGGAGGAAGGGAGAGAGAAAAGATACGGGGGGGGGGGGGGGGAAAGAAAGAACAGATTCACGAAAGAGGGGGCAAAAGAAAGGAAGGAGGGATCCGGAGGAGGAGGAGGAGGAGGGAAAGAAAGGGGCGGGCGGGATGGATGCAGAGCTCTTCGTCTCAGGCGTGGCTACTTCCTACTCTGAACGCGCTTCAGCCTCGCTTTTGCCCTCTGCCCACCCCTCCCATTGTGTAAGCAGGCCCTGCTGTTCCTGGGCTGAGGCCGCGCGGTAAAGCGGTGCCGCCTGGAGGCTACGAGCTCGGCTCTTGCTGACAAGCCGCCCGGCTCCGCTCCTTCGCAGCGACAGCGTGGCCAGCGCCGCGCGCGTTCTGGCGGGCTTCCTGCGAACATCTGGAGGAAGCCGGGGGTGGGGTGGGGTGGGGTGGGGTGGAGGGGCGGGAGCCGGTGTTGCACGAAGACGCAGCTTGTCGGCTTTTCTTGCGCCCCAGCACCGCCTGGAGGAAATCGGACGCCCTCCCGGCAGAGCAGCAGCGTAGAAGCGTGGAAGAGGACGCTGCAGCAGCAGCCTCGCCGCCCATCCACGCGCCCTCATGCAATGCTCAGCATGGCCGGGCACCGCTCCCACCGCCCGTTAAAACCAAACAGAACATCCGGTCTGCTGCAGCGCCGGCGCCCCCCGCCTCGACAACGGGCAGGCGGCTCGACGCAGATCCTCGTTTCCACGGCGAGCAAGCGAGGCAGGACGGCTCCGAGCCGCGCGCCCCCTAGCGGCAGGTGCCTGCTGCGTTGGCTTGCGGGGCTCGCGTCCTTTGCGCCGAAATTCTCATTGCCTTGGAAACACCGCCGGGAAAGAAACAGCGGCACGGATGCCAGCGCCTCCCTCCTTCCTGGCAGGCCGAAAGCAGCGCAAGCAGAAGCACCCCCTTCCCCCCAAAAAACCTGTTAAGAGCGAGCGTGCTTGCTTTTATAAGGGCCCCTGGCGCATCTTCGCCATCGCTTGGGGCGGAGTCATTCTTGTCCCAGGGGCAGGAGAGCTCGGCCTCAGCACATGGGACAGCTCCCACCTTCAGTAGCGGCCAGGCCCTGTTCACGCCGAGCAGGAGATGAAAGGCACCCCGCTCCTGCGCAGATACAGATCGCCACCCAGGCAGAGTTGGCTGCTGCCCTCGCTGCGCATGCCATGTGTTCCGTGACCCCTCCCGCTGGCCAATCCCACCTTTGCCCAATTCATCTAAATTTTGCATTTCCTAAAATAGTACCAGAATAGTATGCAAATTAATTAGTATGGGGAACGGCATAATTTGTTTTACGTGCGAAATACAAATTTCCTTGGGTCAGGAGGTTGGTTTTTCTCTTGTTTTTAGACAGTCAGCCCAACAAGACAGCACAGTTGTACACAGCATCATAACAACTGCTTTAGCGTAACGTTACCATATGAGTAAGGATGTTATAAGGACAGCAGGATAACCTGCTCACTATCTTGTTCCCTGAGGCTGAAATGTCAAGGACCTGTTCGGGAAAGAGGAGTTAGGAGGGAGCGAGCATTATCTGCTATTCCAGCAAAAAGAGAGCATAGACGAGGAATACTTGTGTCTTTTGCATAGCATAGCCAACTTTCTGAATGCAACGTACAGTCAGTTCCTGTGGAGTGAAATCAGTGGGCTGAGGTGAGCACGGTCAGCAGGGGATCAGGTTCTGAAAGGAAATACAAACCCATACGATAGAAGCTAAGCAAATGTTGCGGTATCTGCAAAAGCATGTGAGTTATTCGGAAAGGGCACACAGACTAGACTTCAGCCAAGAATGTTAGACAAAAAAAGACTTTGCTGATTTAATCACATGAATTACCGTCTATCAGTTTAGTCTGCATACATTTCGTGTTGGGGGGGAGCTCTCATTTTCATTCGGTTTAGGTGACACCTGCTGTGATAAATGCATCATCTCAGGCATTTTCTCTATCTCTCACACTGCCTTACCACAATTGTGCTTCCCAGTCACATTACTGAGAAAAAAATGCATTCGAAATAATAAAAATCACACGTTATGTAGTTAAATTACCATTCAAGGTGCAGTCCTATACAGATGTAGCCTACAACTCCCAGGGGCATGCTGGAAGCTGTAGAAGATCTAAACTTGCATAGAATCGAACCCTTAGTCACTCAAAATGTTAATTAGGCACCTAAACACCGCAGCAACGATTAAAAGTTGCTCCTGCAGCTGTCATGAGTAAATAAACTATTTTGGGCACAGAGGTTTTAAAATGTACCCACCTATGCTCGGAGTGGCTGCCTCTCTTCCCTCCCCTGCCCTTCAGCTTCAGTGTGGAGGTGCTTCCTGGGCTAAGTCACTGAAAGATGGGACCAGAGAAGGGGCAGAGGCCTTTTGGCCAGCTAAACAAAGGAGGCTGGATTAACACTTCTATGAATTATCTGATCTTAGGTCTTTGTATCTTTCAACAGTATGACTCACAGTCACCATGAACAATGACAAGCACAATAAGTCACAAATGCTATTCAGTGCCTGGACCAACCCTCTTGGGAGAAAACAGCAATTGAAACTTAAACTCCTAGCATATTTTGATACTAATTCCTGGTAAGACTGTCCCTTACATGCATGGCTGAGAATGCAGGGCCAGCTCTAGCATGAGGCAGTGACACAACTGCTTGAGGTGGTGGGGGGCAACTCCCTTGCAATCCCTCTCTTGGGGGGCAAAGCTATGAACCTGTCTTGCACTCTGTCAAAGGGCCTGCTCCCCTCAGCTGTGGTGGAAGAGGCCAAGTTGTTACCAGCATTTAAAAGAGATTCAACTGCAGTCAGGTTCTGTATGGAAACTTGGGGAGAGGGGAATGTCATCTTATCCTTTGCCTGAGACAGCAAAATGTCTTGGGCCAGCGCGCACGTGTGTGTGAGAACTCAAATGTTCCATTTACCTGGTTGTAGTCTTTGTAGATAAAGACATATTTCTCAACATACAGGGTTAGGAGACACTTCAGCCAAGTATTTTAGGCTAAATAGGATAGTCATGTTATTGCACAACAAAATGCAGTCATAATATTTAATCATTACAAGGGATTCCAATGGCTTTCAATGAGATATTAATTTGGGAGCATTCAGTTTCCTAAACCTTAAAATTGTATTTTGTTTCTTTTATTTAACACAGATAATTCAGAGTGAGCAAACAGGAACAATAAACAAGGAGTTTCAAATGAGAGTAACTGCTACATGTTTTAAAGCAAGTGAATCTCCAGATGTTTTGGATTTCAACTCCTAGGACTCTTGACAAATTGTCAAACTGATCTAAAACATCTGGAGATTTGCCTTCTGCCCACCTGTGATCTAAAAACAAAACAAGGCAACCAAAGAACTACCAGCTACATAAGTTTTCTGATGAGCTCAGAATTAAAGTGACATGTTCATAAGGACAGGGTCTTATGTACCAAGAACAAATGCAAACAAGTACTCAAAGATTACAGGATGAATGTGAGGAGAGTTAAAGCACAGAATGATCTTAGGCATGCAAGGAAGGTTAAAAATAACAAAAAGGTGTGGGCTATATTTGGAGTAAAAGGAAGAGAGATGAAATGAATTCTCATTTAGGATCTGATGAATTACAGCCTAGTCTATTAAAGGAACTTGCAGATGCAAACTCAGAGCCTCTGTCAATAATTTTTGGAAATGGAGGCAAGCAAATGCTGTCTTCATCTTCAAGCAGTAAGTGGGAAAGTCAAGGATGTAGGCAACTCCTTTGTTTGAAATGGATACCTGAAAAGGTTCTGGAAGAAACCAGTCAGGCATGCATATTTAGGGGAAAATATTATGTTTACAAAGAACTAGCATAAGTTTCTCAAGTGCATATCTACTGTCTGAGAAAATCACTAGCCTAGTAGATCCTGGGAAAGATGTAAATGTAGTAAATGTTGACACAAAGGCTTTGGCACCATCTCCCATAGAGTTCTAGCTGGTGAACTGGTAACATGTGGGTTAAATGATGTTACTACTGGGTGATTTGTAGGGGGCCATTCCTAATGGGTATTCATGAATGGCTCTTTGTTAACCTGGAGGGAAAGTACAAGAGGGATGCTGCAGGATTCTGTCCTAGAACCAATGTTCCTATCTGGACTAATCATTTGGACGAAGTAGTAGAAGGAATGTTCCTTCAATGTGCAGATGATATTGCACTGCTTAATACTTCAGAAGACAGAACTAGAATTCACATGGATCTTGACAGGATGGAGAACCAGGCCAGAACTAATAAAAATAATCTCAATACAGATAAATGTAAAGTTCTGCAATTAAGTAGGAAGACTTATTTGTACATTAACAATCTGTGAGACCTGGCTTAACACAGTGCATGTGAGAAGGATCTAGGCATATTAGTAGATCAGAAGCGAAACATGAGTCAGTAGTATAAAGGAGTAACTCAAATGACTAATGGAGTTCTAGGCTGCATCAGCAAAAGAATCGTGTCTAGATTGTAAGAAATAACGGTCCTGGTTTTTTCTCCTTTGCCCAGGCTTCATATGAAACACCCTGTCCAGCTCTGGGCACCAGTTTGAAGAGAAGAACCATCAAACTGGAATTTATTTAGAGGAGGATGCAGATGGCAAGGGGTCTGCAGAAAAGTCCTGTGAGGAAAGGCTAAAGGAGCTGGGCATGATTAGACTGGAGAAGAGACAAGAGATATGAAAGAAATTTTGTTGCATACATCCTGGTGCACTCCACAGTGACCTTCCCCAGCCTGGTATCCTCCAGCTGTCAGATAACAAGTCCCATGATCCCATCAAGATCAGACCTGCTGGCTGGGGGGAATTGTAGTCCAACACATCCGGAAAGTGTCAGGTTGGAGAAGGCTGCTCCGGAGGGTAGGACCTCAAGCAATAACAAAGGGATTTTGACTAAATCTTAGGAAGAAGTTGCTGATGGTACTAGTTCTGCAGCAGCAGAACATGGTAAAAGAGTTTTTGAGCAGAGATTGAGAGCCACCTATCAAGGCAGCATTGGTAGGAGGCTAGGTGGGTGACCTGCAAGGATTCTTCCAGCTCTAGGATCCTTTGAGGCTGCTGATGAAGTTGTGGGATATCCTAAACTACGGAGTCACTGCTCTGCTTCTCCTGATTTCAGAAGGATCCATAGGTTCCCAAAGCTGTGAACAACTGGATAAAGGCTAACACATTGAAGCTTAATTCAGATATCAACAGCAGATGTTGGTAGAGTAGCAAATTTTTTGTGATATTAGAGATTCAGCTTATATTGAATCTTTCTCACATGTAAAGAGAGACTGATTGCATATTTGTGCAACAGTGGCACCCTTATCAGGTTTTAGGTACCAGGGTACGTATTGTAGCAATCTCTGGATTGACTACTGCAATGTGCTCACATTAGTGAAATGTGTGACCGCTGAACTGTCCAGAGAGGCCATCTACACCTATCTGGAAATATCTGCATTGCTTGCCAATGTCTCCAGTCTCTATTCAAATACTGGTTTCAACTTTTAAAACCTTGGGGAGTCTAGGGCTAGGGTCCCTGAGGTAGTGCCTGTTCCCACGTATTTATTAAGCAGCAACCCTTCCTCTGTTCCTGTGGAAGAGCAGGCTGTGGGGAGGTGGTCACACAGCTCTCAACATTCCTCTGCAGCTGAACGAGAAGGGACGATTTCCCTTTGCTATATAATTAAAAACAATTTAATAAAAAATAAAAATTCTCTAACCATCAGCTTCCACTGAAGCCTTCATCTGCCTTTTTATGGATGGCCTTTGGGTTACCACTCAGGAATGACAGCATGCACTTTAAAAACCTGGATGGTGTTTATGTGTTGACATTTAGTGCCTGCCTACTTTTAATTTTTTGACATTTAACAACTGTGTGTTGATTTCCTCCGATGTTTAGGTGGCTCTCCATTGAGTGCTACATAAAACTTTAAAAAAATGACATTAAATGATACCTGGCCATACTATTTCATGAATTTAAGTCATGGCTCTTATTTTATAACGCGGGAAATTGCAGAGGGCTTTTTTTCCATGCCAGTGACCAGCAGCAAAGCCACACCCATCCATCGGAGGAGCATCGTACTGCGCTGCAGGACAGTCGCAAGGCCGGTGCAGCGCTGGGGGGAATCTGATGCAGGGTGGGCCGGGGAGGGCACAGGCCACAGGCCACAACACAGACGATACTGGCCTGGTTCAGACTGTGGCTCTGACTTTCTATCAAGCTTTCATTAATATGACACCACAGTGTAGTTTGCTTTACACGCTCCAGCAAGGCCAAACATTTACAGCTTGTTAATCAACATTTCTTGTGCAGCTGACCTCTTATGCATTTCACATCTCCACAGTCCATGAGCAAAGTCACTTTCTAAGAAAGATGATGGTACAGTATCAGTTATTGCAACAGTGCATGCACAGGAAGACTCAAACTGGTTCTTTTCTCCAATGGGTAATGCCAAATCTACAATACATTCACACTTCCATGCAATTTAAGACAGGGATGCCAGTCCACAAAGTACATACTGACATATACTCACAAAGCATGCTTGTTTCTGTTATTGTACTTATGAATGGGGCACACCACAGTTACTGTGAAGGAGCTCCTTTTATTCTTGGAGTTCTTCTTGAGGAGAAAGCAGAGGAGAGAGAAAAACAGTTCCAGAAAGGAAGCAGTTCCTTGCTTAGGCATGCCCAGTTCCCAATGCTTCTAGTGGGCATATCTGCATTGTACATCTCGTAACATCACCATTGTATGTAATCTTTCTTCTCTGCAGTTAAGCAGAGACAAACCACACACTAGTTTAACTATAGAAGATGGAAAGCAGACAGAGCTCCTTAGAAGTGCTAACAGCGGGCAGACCAAGCCCATTATGAGAGGAGAGAATTGGATACACGTTTGAATAGGAGTGGGGAAAATAAGCACAGGTACCATTTGGGTTTACAAAGGGATGCAGGGAGGTGGGGGAAGAGTCATGAGAGGAATGTAGACATGGAGAATAAAGAAGAGTGACCCAGGTCAGCAGATCAGGCTAGAGTTTTGGCAGTCACAAAGGAAAAAATTGGTGGGGAATGCCGAATGCCGAACTGAGTACAGCTGCTCCTACCCTCAGAAGAACATTGCTCCAACCATTCTTCTTTGCAAGGCAGGAGCCTGCCTATGTCATAAAAAGTGAGCACCCCTCTCAACCCCCAAATATTTAAACCAGAACTTAATCAAGTAAAATGTTCAATGTCACACCATTCTTTGGTTCCCAGTTCATTGGAGTGGTGGCCAATACGGGAGGGACTGTAACTCACTGGTAGAGCACGTACAGAAGGCCCCATTTCCTGGCATTACAGTTTCATTTCCTGGCATCTCTGTTCAATAGTAGGTGATGAGAAAGACGATGCCAGTCAGAGTAAACCATAATAGGCGAGAGGGACAAACACAAAACCGTTTTATAACTGTCTCAAGTATTCCTGTCAAGACCTGCCACCACACAGGTCACAGAGACACAATGAACACCCTGTTCCAGTTTCGATGAAGAACAAGGTTTCTAGTTTATAATCAGAGCTAAAACACAAAATTTGTCACTGAGGACAACATTAACATGCTTTTCTGTTTAACATTTAAGAGCTACACTCAAGTATTTCTATATAAATCTTTTATAATACAAATAGAACCTGATTTTTTAAAAAAAAAAACACCTATGCCTTTACTATAAGATAGAAAAGTCCACATTCCCAACTTGGATGAAATCTAAATTAAAAAGGTAATTTCTTTCTAACAAGTGGCAGATATTAGTAAATCAAATAACTCTGTCACTTGTGAAACAGTCCCTTTCACTGGTGTGTTTGCAATATGTATATCTAACAAATCTTAAGGAGATATTGCACTTAAAAATGCAGAAAGAACTCCAATCTCAATAGCAAATTTACAGGTATCACTGCCAACTCTAAGATTCCCTGCAATATAACACAGACCTGGGATCCACAATCATATTGCAGTTAAGCCTTCCTATGTTATGTTCACAGTTGCAGTGCATTCTCCATTTTAAAAACTGTATTTTATAGACTGGGTCTATACATCTGACATCTGAGTCAGCTCTGTGATATGGTTTAGGATGAGATCACCTCAATTCATACATGCTTATATTATCAGCCAAGTTTTTCGTCTTAAGACAGCCAGAATTATTTATAAAGGTTTTTGAAGGAAGAACTGAGTTGATTTAAAAATAATAAAGGGAAAAGACCCCCCCCCCCATTTCTTCCAGGAAGTCTATAAATAGCATCTCATGGCCAATTAGAATTTTCAAGGAAGGAAAGGATGAAAAGGAGATTCTAATCCAGAAGCTGAATGTCAGGCTGTCAGAGGGGCCCATTATGGTTGGTGCAGAGAAGATGCAGAGATCAGTCAAGGGTGGAAGGCGGTAACAGATGTTCTGTCAGCCACACAGAAGCCAGGGAAGAGTTGCTGTACCCTCAAATTCAAGGCAGGCCGGTTGATGTCCCAAACCCATGAAACTGTACCAGCACCTGTGATGTATGCACTGCATCTACTTCCGCACCACAGCAGTGACCAATCAGTAGTTCCGATTAACAAATGAACTCAAAATCGCCTCAGTATTACCGAGAAGTGCAATACTGACATGAGGTACCACAGCTGAACTGAGAAATGAGGCTAACTGTTCTGCAGAAAGGCAGTGCCCCTGCTCCCAACACAGACCATGAGCTCAGAGATAACTACTGGGAGACTGAAGATGTGCACATGAGACATGAACTCAGGGAAAGAATAATGGCAGAAAGCTTTAGGCCTGGCTGAGGAGTGGAACAGGGCTGCTCAGCATGACATCATAAAGGCATAAATGCAGCTCTGGAGCCCTGGGCTCCAGTCATGGGAGCCTGTGGAAGAGAGGACCAGGACCTTGGACCACACAGAAGGAAACACAAGGCATATGGGGCCAGACACCAACGGCTCCCCCAGAGGTGCATTTTGCCCCACTGTGTACAAATACTGGTTGTCACATTTTTCCCCCCTGTTGGGGAGCTAATAGCAGCTTCAGAGCACAATTCACTTTGGGAACCTTGTGCACAGAGGAAAAGGTGAACCACACACTTTCTCTTCCAAATGGAGAGAGCCAGCACCCAATTTACAATAAAAATAGTATGTCAAAGGATCTGATCCCAGCTCTCCCACTTGTTCTGTGGTCTGACCCCCTGCCAAGAGTACAGAGGGCTCAAGAGCCCAGGTTTCAGCATTGGCACATCTGGCAGGTGATTCAACTAGAGTCATTCCTTTGGAAAACTGTACTAGGACAGTCAAAAGCATTGCTTTTTGAGGGGCATAGTGGTACAGGGAAATGAAGAAGCTAAAAACAAAAGATGGACTCAGTTCCTACAGAGGCTTCCAGCAGAAGATATAAACACACCCAATTTCTCCTCATCAGTTCAGGTCCCATTAGAGCTTCACAACAGAAATTAAAGCTGGAAACCAGTTTGCTTCTACAAACAGTAATGAGACTGACTGTTACTAGGCTTCCTTTATTCCCACGAAGCCATGTCCTGGAGAAAAAGCCCACAGCCGGTCATCCCAGAGCAGCCTGTGGGTGTTGCCTAGACATGGCTAGAAGGAGCCTTCAATCGTTGCTGCCGCTGTTACAGTGCACTGGGGCAATAATGCAAGTCAACTGGGGAGACACAGGTAAGGACAGGTAAGGACGCAGGCACGCACAGCAGGTCCTGACTGCCTCCTGCAGACCAGTGGTGGCTGCTTGTGTGTTTCAGCTGCCATACCTCATCTCCTCCCAGTCCCCATCTCCACTGAGGCTACAAAAATATGACCCAGGATCCAGGAAAGGAACTTGAAAAAACCTCGTAAGGGCCAGAAGCCACTGCTTGGGGCAGTGAGGGGAGCCGCTTCCTTGCTTTTCAGAAGTTACAGGTACACAGTATTCACCGGGGTGCAGCAAGGGTGATGAGGTAAGAGACAGACAGAGAAAGGATGGGTGAAATGCAGAAGGACCTCTCCCCACCATTGCAAATGTACATATGCTATATACATACATTCATAGATATTTCATTATAAATATATAAAACAAATTCCAGTAGCTGAGCGGACGGGAGGGCCAAAGGCCGGAGCCAGGGCCAGCCCTGGCATGTTCCACTAGGTCTGCCATCACCTTCCTGCAAGGAAAGAGGCGTGGCAGGATGATCTCACAGCAGCACCCTGAAGGTCTTTGCAGTCGCCTCCTGTCCCCATTCCGGGAGCACTTCCTCTGGGGGCGGGGGTCTGCTGCCTCCCTGAAATGAGGGGCCCGTACATCCTACAGCCCGCGTGTGCAATTGGACTGTAAGCCAGGCCAGGACAAGGCCAGTACCATCTCTTTTGTAGAGTCAGCTCACGGCTTGGCCAGGCTTATAGAAAGAATGGACTAGCTGGACCTAGAGGCGAGTGGGTTCCTCTTCACTTTCACTGCAGTTCCCACAGCAGTCCTGGAAAGTGGAGGGAGGGAGGGGTAGAAGAAAGCAAGGGGAAAAGGGGAGCACACAGCAAGCAAAGAGTGAGTACAGTTGTTATTCCAACACAGGCAGAGGATTCTATTCCCATCTTGCCATCGCTCAAGAATACACTCCTGGCCCAGCACCACACACTCTAGTCTGCTGGGGGAGTGCTCCCAAGATAGTGCAGCCAAGCCACATGACTGAAGAGAGAATCCTGCTGGGATTTCTCCCACACAACTCATTCACAGCCAGGCTGTGCCTTTTCCACACCTTTTCAATGCAAACTTTTGGACGGTAGCCATTAGTGGCAGAGCGCAGAGCAAGGAGCTGGAACTTACTCCTCATTAGTGAACCCACTGCAAAGATGGGATCTTAGGCAGGTCCAGCAAAACTGCCGCTGGAAGATGGTGGACAACCTGGAGGTATGAACCAGGGAACATCTGCAGTAGGTTAGGCCTGACTGTACAAAGCGGGAAGCACTCGAAGCACCAGCGAGCTCTCGGAAAGTGCTTGGGGTCCTGGGGTGCCGGATGAAGAGAAGGCTCTCTGCTTACTCACAGGAAAGCCACTAAAAGGGGGCCTGGCAGCAGGAGCAAAAATGTGCTGAAAAAGGGTTCCACTGCCTGTATGTGCCAAGGAGGCCAGGCGTTCGTGATGCTTTGCAGGAAGCAGGGTTAGTGGCTTGGGAATGATTAATGCACGCAAGCAGCATCTTCTGGAGGGGAAGGGGTGGGAGGGAAAGGGAGGCACTGACGAGGCAGAGTCCTCATCCCCTTGTCCTGTCATGTCCGCAGGGGAGTTTGGGTAATCTTTTTCCTGAGCAGAGCAGCCGGGAAGGAAGAGGTTGCTCACCTCTGGAATGAGAAAAGATGCTGTGAGAGCTCCAGCCAGAGATGGCCGTGCTGCCTGGCAAGGCTTTTCCTGGCCTACATTGACGGCTGTTTATGGTGGTAGCTGCCAGAGCAGAGCATGGGGCAACTCTGCCAGCGAGCCATGTTGGGAAGGGATGAGCCCAGGTAAATGCGGAGGAGGCCAGTTCAGATGGGCTTTCATTGCCACGTGCAAATATTGTAAACATACATGAACAAGGATAATGCACACGGGATGCTGGCAGGAGGGCCAGGCCTCTGGCGCTGGGGGAACAGTGCTTCTTCTTCAAAGATCCTGCAACCAGCACAAGTGCGGTGCACAGAGCTATACTTCTAAATCATGGACATGAGAGAGAAAGGGATACACTCCGGAGAAAACAGATTGTATTTTCCAAACTGTTCCTAGCTCTTCTCCCATTGCTGGCTTAGAGTTTTCCAAAAGGCTGGTCTGGCCAAGTCATGACAAGAGACCTTGGAGCATTGGGGGAGTGCTTTTCCCTTATTTGCTCACACTCACAGGACTAGTAGTACCAGAAGGAGCAAGATTGTTTGGGACTTAAACCCTGCAAAGCCCAGAATGATGACTCTCTTCTGCCAGCCACACATAAATCAGTTCCAAGTTCAAGGAACACAAACCTGAGACTGGCTGGGTAAAAGCTCTCCACAAAGAGCCTAGGATTACTCAGAGGAGAAATTGCTTTGGCTCTTAGGTCCTCACATCTGGGGCACTTATGCAGCTGGTTAGTTGACTGAACTACTGAGCTCCAGGGACAGTTTTCCACACAAGTTACCTGTCGGCTGAAGAGACGTTGGAGTAAACCCTTTTTGGGTACTGTTGGCTGCTGCCCCTTCCAGTCCAGGTCAGGAGGAACGGCTCCATCTGGACCAAAGACATTCAGCTCCTTGAAACACTCCATGTCTATCATCTAAGGGGGGAGAAAAAGATACAGAATGCACCACTGGGTTTCCCTGCTGAGAACCCCCACAAACAGGATCCCCTCAAGTGAGCTCTATATACTTCGGCTCGCCAGCAGGGGAACCCTTTTGCACTCAACCTCTGGCGAAAGCAAATGAGCCAGTGTTTATTTTCCTTTCCAAAGCACAGGTTCCCCAGAATACAGCAGAATACCCACCTCATTTTGCCAGGGAATAGGCACACTTCCTGTTGCAAACTTGTGGTAGAAGTCATGGTCCATGGGCTCCAGTTCTACTCCCTTGACTGTGCTGAACTGCTCGATATCCAACACATCCTTGCAATAGATAGCTTGGGGCTGCGTGGAATGCAGAATAGTGCGTTATATAACGGGCTTTTTCTCCAACATTTGAATTCAGCAAGTAAGCACACACCAGACACACATTCTGAACTCACATCAGGTTTGAATGGTGGATCAAGCATCCCTGCTTCCAACCGCTTGAAATTCAAGTGCTTGAAGAGCGGGTGCTCCTTCACCTCCTGGGTACCGGCACCTCGACATCCCAGTCGTTCTAGCGGGTCTTTGCACAGGAGCTAGAACACAGCACAGGAAGTCAAAGACGGGACTCCGCACTGCTATGCAGCTCTTCCTACAGTGGGCAACAGCCCACAGGCCAGGTCCATAAATGGAACATACACTGAAATCTGCTTCAGAGGGTGGCCATGATTCAGTGGCAGAACTCCTGCTTGGCATACTGGAGGTCCCCAGTGCAATTCCATCATCTGCAGGTTATGCCAGGGAAGAATCCTGCTTGAAACCTGCTGCCAGTCACAGTCAGCAACCCTGGGCTGAACGACGCAGTGCTCTGAGCCAGTGCAAGGCAGCTTCTTCTGTCTTCTTCCCCACCTGCCCCATCCAGCCAGCACGGAACTTGAGCAATTATTTGCTTTATTTTTGGTAGAAACCAAAGCAGAGCTTAGATTTCTGGTTCAGAAAAACTGCTGGAGTAAACGTCAACTGTAGGCATCTGGAATGGTGCCGCACCCTCCAAATCCCCAGAACTGCCAACCCAAGTACTGTGTACGCTCAGGAACAAAATGGAGCCACTTAAGCTGAGTGCTGGAAAAGGGACTAGGGATGATGGCTGCAGAGTGAAGCATTCTTAACATCACATTCAGAGAGACTATAGCATGGTGAGGTACTAGCTAGCTTTCTTATACACAAGCAGCTTTCCTTCCAACTACTGCTCATCTGAGCCTGGTGCTAGCAGCTCAAAAGTATCACTAAGAGAAAGAAGTCGTATGCAAAGGGATTACACTGACTGGGGCAAGAGAAATGAAGCCCACTCATGCTTTCCACTGGTTGAGATTGTTGTGTGTGCAACCAGACCTATGAGTGGGTGTGGGACATGCATTAATTGAGTCATTTCACATTCAGCCCTTGGTTCCTCCACCAATTTCTAGCTTTACTTAAAAATGCGGAGAAGGTATTCTTAAAATCACTGCTGTGTATCTACTGGTTAATGAACAATCCAGAGAGAAAGATGCCTCCCTCATTTAAATGAAAGCCTCAGCACTGGCAATCCACAAGGATCTCCTCCTAGGGCCTTAGACCTCGACAACTAAGAGAGCAAATAAATTAACAAGATGAGACAACAAAAACTGAAGCGCATTCTTTATCTGCTTGATGCCAGATCTATGGTGCAGATAGGAATGTTGATATCTATGACAGAACTTCAGCTAGACTATACACACCACATACTAATCTAGTTATGAAGCTGTCATTGCCTTGAACTGGTTTGTAATGGTATAGTAGCTTGATTTCCTGGCTTTGGAAAGGGCCCTGCACAGAAAACCAGCCTCACTGGCACAGCAAGAGTTGCGGGACGGTGTACCACCTATCAGCTGGTTTCCAGGGAGCAGCTTTCTCCTTGAGGCACCCAGAACCCACTCTGAAGAAAGCACCCCCTGCCTTCGCAATGATAAAAGGAGGGCGACTGGCTGAAGGCCAAGGAGGCAGCCTCTGTACCATGGAACAGAGAGAGCGTGAAGCGGGTGAGAACTTCTCAGAATACTCCTCTTGCACTTCCTTCACTAGCCGCTCCACTTCTTCACGCTTGATCTTCTTCTTGCGTTGCTGGAATGGGGACTGGCCCTCAATCATTTCATACAGCAGGCATCCTAAGGCCCACCAGTCAGGGCTGAATGTGTACCGCTCATTCTTCACCACTTCAGGAGCTGCGAAAAGAACCATGCAAACAGGAATGCACATCTAATACACAGAACTGGGTTTTGGGGGAAAGGTTTTAGATCAGTGGTGGAGCACATACTTCGCATGCCAGAAGTACCAGACTCCACCCCAGCATCTCCCAGAAAAGCTGGGAAAGTCTCCTGCCTGATGAAAGCACTAATGCAAGCCAGTGTAAATAATACTGATTTAGATAGATCAATCGTTTGTGTTAGTTCAGGGCAGCTTCCTATGAACCTAATATCCCATGGTTAGACTGTTGCTGGTTTCCCAGCCTTGTGTTAACCGGGCAAATGCCACTGTTTAAGGAAAAAGCAGGAGGAAGCAGAGGGAGCGCTTGACACCTTCCACCCGTCCCAGCTAGGCTTCAAAGATGGGCCAGAAGGAGGAGCCAACTCATCCTGCAGACCTGTGTGAACATGCTCTCTTTTAAAAAGATTGTCCATTTGTCAATGTCTCATAAAACCTGCATTTTCCACTTTTACTCAAACAGCACAAATAGAGTCCATGTTCATTAGAATGTCTACCAAAATACAAGTTTGGGAAGAGAGGTGAATTTGCTTCATCTAAATATCTAATCACAACCAGTGGAACATGGATATTGTTGGCATAGAATGTGCCACTGTCCATCAAAAGCAAATCGAACAACACTTACTTTTGCCAATTCTAATGAATTCAATTCATCTCAGGATTGACTATCTGATGTTTCCAAGAAAAGGGCAAAAACGAAATTGTTTTCCTTTGGGCATGGGAAAATTGCTCATCCCACACCTTCTCAGCAGCTGCCCGAGCTTCTCTGGCTTGGAACAGACCAAGCTATGTCCTCATTTGTTTAAGAAATATTAGTTTGCTTTATAAGCCATTACTTCACCTCTGCCTAACACCTCAGAATGTGCTTGGGACCCTAACGTACTTCAGGAGGGGGGAACTTTTTGGATAAAATAAGATATTGTCAAAATAGAAGCAAATGAAGTAGGATGTATAGTAACAAAGACAAATGCAGTTTCTTAGCTTGATGTATACTTTCACTTCTTTTCAATGTGTTAACCCTAATTTGAGTTTCCTTCTTATTGGATTCCCTGTCCATTGCACTAGCATCAGCTTCTATTCCAACCCACAAGCTTTGCCCAAAGATTGCCTTCACCCTGTCCTGGTTCTGATGCGCTTCATGGCCTCATCAGGGCACTTCCTATATACTCACCCATATAGCCAACTGTTCCCACTCGGCCTTTTATCGTCTGTCCCTCCGGAACATAAACAGCAAGCCCCAGGTCAGAAATGCGGATGTGACCTTATCAAAGGAAAGTGAGTTATGTGAGTGTCCGGTTTGGAGGCTCCCCTCAACCCAGAACAAAATATTTAATAAAAATTGAGATGTATCAAATTGCTGATGAGCATTTAGGAGACACATTTAACTCACCATGGTCATCCAGCAAGATATTCTCTGGCTTCAGGTCCCTAGAAAAGAAGGTAAGATTTGTTAAGATCCAAACCTAACTGGGCTTTTTTCTTCAGGACTACCACATAAGGAACATCAGATAACCTTAAGATTTGGAAAAACCAAGAGAACTCCCCGCACTTCAGGTCCCCCTGCTTCTTGTGAAGGTACAAGCCATATTTTGCATCCCTCGGCCATTTGTCAGGCAGGGCATTTTCCTAGCCCAGATCAGCCATGTTGATCCCATGATTTTCCCTACTCCCTTGAATCTGAGAAATGAAAAGCACCAGACTTTCTTCAACTTCTGACCAGTAATTGTGCAGTTTGGGAGCAGCACTTAAGGCATTGCACAAGTCCTGGCTATCAGGATCCTAGCCAGAACCCCAGAAGAAAGCTCCATTCTCACCTGTACACTATCCTCTCATTGTGGAGGTCCTCCAAGCCACAGCAGATTTCAGCAGCATAGAAAACTGCCCGGGGCTCCTCAAAGCCTGCTTCGCCCATGTGGTAGATGTGGAACTTCAGGTCCCCGCCGTTCATGAGCGTCAGGACCAAGCACAGGGCATCTTTTGTTTCGTATGCATAGGCCAAGCTCACCTACAGGACAAGCAGGCCAGTCAACCCCTAGAAAAGCACCAGCATAGCCTCATGCAGTACGGTACCTCCTTACAACACTGTGCTGACCTTTAAAAGAGCTGCACGTATGCACAAGGCAGAAGGGACACACACAAAGCAAGAGGCCACTCAGACTGTAGCTGAAGCTCTGTGTGTGTATCATGTACAGAAAGAGTGAGCTGTCAAGCTTAAATTCACATTCGGTTGTGGGGAGGAGCTAAGAGGAGTGGAGGAAGGAGGAGCAAAAGAGAAGGGGTTGGATGTGATGCAGAACTGCAAATACAGAGAGGAACAGAAGAAGCCTGAGAACACAACTGTCAGAGCACCAACGCAAAGCAGAGTCCAGTGTGGCTTTCAGTACTGTCAGAACTGTGCCAGTATTTGAACACAGTTCATGACACATGCAGGACAAGTGCTTCGCACTCACCAGAATGTCCAGCCAATCAGATCTTTCCCAGCTGCAAAGAATCCCCTAGCACTGTAACAGCAACACAATACTCTGTACACACTAAGTACCCAGACGACGCCTTCTCTTAGGCCCACTGGACCTTGTTGAGAAATCAAGTTGTAGAGAGCGGGCTCCCCATAAATACTTTTCTAATTTTTAGAAAGGGGCTGGCAACTTCAGGTGTGGAGACCATGCCAATCCCCCTACAGGTGCCAAAACTCTGGTGGTAGGAATTTAAGAAAGAAAAATAGAAACGGTACCCATGGTAGAGCTGCCATGGACTACCCAAAGGGTTAGAATTAGCTTGTCTGCAAAATAATGTTGACCCATTTGATGGTCTGCAGGCATTCCAGAAGCCAAATTTATCTGGTCCTCCAAAATGGTATAATTTTGGGGGGCATCCCCTGAATTTCAGGGGATGGCAGGGGGTGCTCTAAGGAACCCTATGTGGCTCATGTGTTTCATGTTGCTACCCCTGCTTTAGGTTAAAAAAACTCAATGAAAGTTATAGCTGCTTCAGGTACCTTTCAGTCACTAGAGAAAGCAGCATTTACTCAGTTTCCCTGCAATAAATAAATTTAAAAAAACACCCTCGAACCAGGTAGTGGACTCTATCTTGCCATCCCAACTACTTCTGAGTCCTTCATTGCTGGGTATACTGTAAAAGTGATGTTTGGAAGCCCAGTATTATGCCAGAATGGTCAGTTGTGCAGGTCCTGGCCACCCATTTCTTGCCTGGCTAGGAAATGAGTGCAAGGATTGAGTGGGAAAGTCAGCACCACTGGTCTTGCCCATATGGCCCTTGTTGTCAAATGTTCTAGTAGCAGCGTGGGATGAAACCAAGGAGAAGCACAGCTGGCACATCAATGGCCATGGATAAATATGAACAGGGGTGGGGAACATGCGACCCTCCAAATCATGCTGAACTGCAGCTCCCATCAGCTTTGCCCAGCAACACTAAAGGTGAGGAATTATGGGAGTTCCAGCCCATTGTCATCTGGAGGGCTGCTCATCCGCCATCCCTGCCTTAGAAGGATATGGGGGAGGAGCCACGGTGTGCATAATGCTTTACATAATTCTCTGGACCTTCCCCCTACCCCCACTGTTTTCTGGCAATTGAAAATTGTATTTGTTGTCACAGGATCCCCTACAGAGTCTAGTACTACCCTATAAATACAGACCTGTAGGATTAAGGCCCAGAATGGGAAATCCCAGCAACCTTATCCTCCCGTTGTAGCCCCACAGAATGGGGCAAAGACATAGTTTCACCAAGGCAGGCGAGAGCCAACGTTGCAGTGCGCCCTGCATTATTCCTAGTGCAGAAGTAAAGCAATTCCTATGTACTTACTACAAACCTACTGTTCACTTTCTCCAGTATCTGCTTCTCATTCAAGGCCATGGCTTCACCTTTCCGCTTTTTTATCCTCTTCTTCTCCAGCTTCTTGCAGGCATACATCTTCCCGGTGGCCCGCACCTGGCAAGCGCACACCTTGAAGGAAGAAGTAAAAATTATTACAGGTCATGGGATTTCTACCAGCTCTGTACCAGTTAATAGGCTTTCTGGATCTTGAAAGCATTACTTTACACTGATGCCTTGAAGGTACAAAAGCACCTTATAGACAAAATGGTTATCGCTATACACTGTGTGTGGGAGCCTTGGCTTTCACTGGAAAACCTGGTTCACAGCTCTATTGCCATGCAAAGAAGAATGTGGCAAACCAAGAGCTCAGAAGCAAACAAAAACTGTATGGTTCAAGATATCACTTCTGGTTTTGCAGCCCTAGCAACTGCCTGCATTATAAAGCACTCTCTGTGTGAGAAACTTGGGAAGCAGCAAGGAAACAGCTTCAAAATGCTGAACACAACTGTAGGCAGGACACCACTCAAGGTTCAGAAAAGTACTCCTGGGCAAGAGCTTCTTGGGTAACCAGGAATCGCTTGTTATAGGGCTCTTATTCTGAAATAAACAACAATCCTATGCCACAGGCTCTTGAAAGCAGCCAAGGCAGTTGTTTCCTCAGGGTTGTTCAGGTTACATACCTCTCCAAAGCCTCCCTTTCCCAGTACACGATACTGGCGGAAAGTGTTCTTGGTCACATGCTGCCTAAAAACCAAAAGGAGGAAAAGAGAGTGAACTTCAAGCCATCCATTAAAAAAAAAATGACAGTTCTCCTGATCCCCAGGCACCCACAGAACGGAAGCAGTTTTGCTCTGCAATTTGTGCAAGTCACATTATACATATATGAGCTTGATCAACTGGAATAAAGCCGGGATCAAGACTCCTCAGCACATTTCAAGGCTAAGCTAAAGATTGCAAAGCCAGAACACATCCTGAGGAGGTCTCCTTTCCGTTCTGTCCTCGGGACTCACCCGTGAGCCAGGATCTTTCCTGTCACATGATAGACAGAAGTGTTACAGGCATGAAACATACCCTGTATATCATGTATAAAGTCTCCAGGCCCCGTAAAGTAGAGCTACCTATACCACTAAGCCAATAGCAAAGTGGGGTTACCTTTCCAAATATTTCCACTGCAGGAAGCGGTTGAAGAAAATACTGTCAAGGTAGTCGGCAAAAGGCGCCATGCTAAGATAGTCATGGATGAGCCTAGGGAAGGAAGCAGAGTCTATCAGAGCAGGTGAGGCCTTCCTAGGCAAGGGAATAAAGAGGGCACAGCCTGAGGCTTCTCTGACAAAAGGCGGAATGAACATCAAGCTTGAAACTCTTCAGCTCTCTGAAGGTCATGTGGTCATGGCAGTGCCAAGGAAGGCAGGCATTAGGGGAGAGCCCAGGAACACAACATTCAGTCTGGAGCGCAATACATGAAGGAATATGAGGGTGACTTCCTTTTTCAGTGTCTGCCAGAGAGAGCAGAGCTCCACAGCAGAGCCTCTTTGTTCCCACCAGTTTTTTGCACAGTCACAGTAGCAAGATTTGGGACCAAAAATCTAAATTATATCGGCCAATGAGACAGGATGAAAAGCACAGATGGAGTGTACACTCTAGGTTGTGGGTGAGAAGATATCCAGCATGCACACATGTGTGTAGCAGACCCCAAATCCACAAATTGGATCCTGACACAAAATACTGGCTCCAAATGGCAGGGGAATGAGGGGATGACATGCAGCCTCAGAAACAAGGATACATCTGAGTACATAACTCAGCCCAGGAATTCAGAACTTAGTTTATGGCCCTGTCACACAGAAATCCATTCCTGGCTCTCCCCCATCTTCATTTTCATCCATCACAGAGGTGAATTTAGGAGGGGGAATTCTGTTACTGCTGCTGTGACTCAAACTCTTGCAGATCTTCTGCAAATCTCCCAGACATCTACTGGTAAACCTCAGTCTATCTTCGGTCCACCTCTGTTCAAATGCTTGCTTTGAAGAAGCCTCCATTCAGTGCTGCCAGAGCTTCAAGTGCAAGCAGTATGATCAGTGGCAAGAGGAAACACAACCTTTGCCTGTACCCATCCAAACAGTATGCACGAATATTTGCCACCAAGGTAAAGTAAGAAATTTGAAACATAGGTCCTTCTTACTTTTTAACATATATTCTGCTTTTCATCCATCCAAATCACAGTGGCATTTCTATGGCATCCCAAGCAGTCTCTCATCCAGACACTGACCAGATGCAGACCTGCTTAGCTTCAGCAAAGGCTGTCACATCATGTGCCCTCAGACCAGCACTCCAGGTACACTCTTCCCAAAAATACAAGTCAAAAGAAGGCATCTTGCTTTGAAATATCTCCACCCGCCATCAAGAGAGGATTAAGTCACCAGGGATCATTGCATATGCTGCCTTTTGCATATATGCCACCCACTGGGAAATAAATATCTATTCCAAATCCAAAACCTGCTGGGGACAAATCATCCAACTACACATGAACTGGATGAACCACAAAGTTAGGCCGTGTTAAGTGATCGCTGACTACGGTCCTGGAGAATGTGAATGTTGCGAAACAAATTTCTCCCAATCCCCCCACTCACTTGGTAGATTCCTTAAAGAGCTCTTTACTCGGTTCCTGCTCCAGTCGCTCAGAACACAGATTTACTAGCTCCGGGGGCACTTCAGGCACATGGTCCACACTCTGAGGACAAAGGGTCAGGGTCACACAGGCGAACTGCCATTGTGCAGGTTCTGTGAACCAGCATGGTCAAGCATGAAGGTGGTCTAGGTACTCCAGTGGGGCCCTCAGCACGTTACCAGGTGACCGAGACTAGCAGCAGGGAAAGGTCGTTGCAGCCGCCCAGGACTTCTATCAGCATCACTCTCTTGAAAGAGAGCCAACCAAGGCCTGCCAGGGAGCACTTCAGAGAGGTAGCCACACCGGCACAACTCCTTGTCTTTGTTTCTTTAAGGGCCTGGCAATGCAAGAAGCTCTGGAATGGGCAGCTGCAGCTGCCAAGGTCTTCTTGCTCTTAGCACAGCATGGCTGTGTTGGGGGCAGAGTCCAGGGGCCCTGGGGTGAAAAAAAGGAAAAGGCACCTGCCCAACCCAGCATTTTTCCTTTCAACTCCAGGCCCTTAACATTTGTAGCACACACACATTAAACAATCCTGGAGTCAGTCCTAATGGGCCCTTTGGGTTTCTGCCAAGTGCTGACACAAGGCCTAGGCAGAGATGCTTCCTCCAGTTCAGCAATGTTCAGGTCCATGCACCAGGGCACCTGCTGCTCTCACCAAGACCACTGCTTTGAATCAATAGTGCATCCCATCAGAACAGCACCCTGCAGTGAGCCATTCGGTTCCTTTGTTTTGCAAACTGAGAAGGATCTCACCTTAGGGTTCAGATAGGTCTCAATCAGGCACTGCCCATACTCTTTCCGTTTCTCATCAGGGGTCACGTCATACTCTGCCTATACAGAATAAGAAGAAAGCAATACTAAGTAACTTATTCTAGAGACCTATACTTCAATCAAAACAAAAAAGATGAGAAACTATCCAAGCCAAGCACTTTTTGGGTAGACTAGGGGTGTCAGAGAAATCCCTCATCTGCCTCAGTTTTCTTTCTGGAGAAGCGCAGAATCATAGAATAGTAGAGTTAGAAGGGGCCATGAAGGCCATCGGGTCCAACCTCTGCTCTTGCAGCTCACCAATTTACACCATGCCACTCAGGCTGCTGTCCAGTTTCTTTTTAAATATTTGAGTGTGGGAGAGTTCAATATCACAGTCCAGAATTCAATATCACAGTCTATTTAAGACATTTAAAGCAGACTCACTGGGCAGAAAAAAGGCCTACAACTCCCAGCATGCCCCATGGCCCTGCAGGCTGGTTGTTGTAGGCCTTTTTCCTGTCTAAATATGAATAGGATTACACCCTTAGGTATAAAACATAATTTTTATTTCATTTAAAATATTTCTAGACCAAGAAACCCTCCCAATTTTATTTATTCTCCATCTTTTTTTTTTTTTTGGAATGGTGCTCAAAGCAGCTAAGAACAGTAAAGAGAATGTGAGATCATGCTCTGAGTAAAATACAAATAACAGGAAAGTATTCAGGCTGTGCACTCAGCTTTATGAGATCCCCTAATCCAAAAGCTGAAGTTAACTACCACCCGTGCATAACCCGAGGAGGTGGTTCTCATGCAGTTGTGCTTACCACAGCATCCAGGAATTTGACACAGCGCATAAGCTCAACTCGTGTTTCACAAAACTGACGGAACAGCAGGCGGCCAATGGGCTGCTTCTCACACAAACTGTGGTAGTCTCGCTCTGGAAAGAAAGCAAGTATGATATCTCCTAACCTGTACCAAAATCAGGGAAGACTGAAGGAAGAAGGACACTAACACCATCTTCCAGATAATTCAGTGGGTTTTACTTCACTGAAAGATTCTGAACTCAATGCAGAGTCCAGAACCTTTTATTTTTGCTCTAAAAATGCTACTATCTTGAGCAGGGAACCTCTGTGTTGCTTCATCTTCATTTTAATATTTTAATTTCCAGGTGCAAGACCCTTCTGCCACACCTTTAAGATTAAGAGCTCTCTTGGCAGAAATATTTGGTTCTGTTTAACAAGTCACCCAGCACTTTGGAACATTCGTGGCTACATCTGCATTAAGAAATGAAGAGTGAAGTGTTCGAGCAAGGAGTTTGGTAAGCCCTGTGGGATCTAAGAATCTCTTTACAGCAGGCAGCAATGCCTACATACTCTCTCAAGCAGCATTTCAAGAAAGCTTTCTTTACAAGGAAGAGAGCAAGAGGAGAGGAAAAAAAAGGAGAAAATTAGCTTAATTCACTGCTTGCTCCCAAGGAAGCATTTTTTAATGCAACAGGATAGTTAACATGTCCTTAAAAGAGGAGGAATCTTATTAAATATCAGCTTGAGGCTTTCCTCTTTTCATAGTTTCTTTAGCTGTTACAATGCAGGCACTCCAACCTACCTCTATCAGTGGTAAAATTACAAGTCCAACAAGTCAGCTCCCCACAATGAGATTAATCTTTTATTGCTTGCTTTTCTGCCCTCAACCTGACATTTGTACACTAGAGGTTTTATTCTTTTTCCTATTTAGTCTCAAGGACAACCTCTTTCTAAAGCCTGCCATAATTGGAGGGCACGGGGAAGAGAAGAATGACATTTAGCTCTCTTATTAAATTGTGTTGCCAAGGTCTTTGCAGAAGTCACTGCTCAAGGCCTGCGCCCTTCCACTTGGGATACATGCCAGATCAGTGAGTCATGCAGAAGCAAGAGAGGCAACAGGGCAGCCTCCTCAGAAGAGAGGATTCTGCTGCATTAGTTGTAGCTGCACGATCCAAATAATACAAGAAGAGGAATAACTTGTCCTCTTAGCAGAGGGAAGGTCAGCAAGGCCAAAGCAGGGACACCACACTGAGATACAGTAGGCAGCATCATCCATTGGTGAATACTTCAAGTTCATGGAAGCTTCTGATTTTTAATTTCTTGTGCCACACAGATGTGCCCAGGATGTGGTCTGAGAATTACAGAGGCAGTAAAATCACAATGGTGGTGAGAAAGGGTTTCAAGTGGTCCAGGGACAGGGATTGAATAGTAAGGTGAACAGCCCCTCTGCAGTTCTCCCCTGAATTACAAGACAGGCCTGGATCAAGGATTTGGGCTGAAACAGAGGGGGTTTATATCTTAGTAAGAAGAAAACCAGCCATCATTCCTCTTCTCCCAATTATGCCTCTATCCCTTTGCTACCCTGCCTTTGGGAACCTCAGAGTTCCCCCACTCTCAAGCTCCAACTTATCACCATTTCAACTTAGATTTTATCTGAGAATTAGCAGGGTCAAAACATTCATTTTGTGATCCAGTTTGTTTGGATGAGCTGTTAATTTGCTATTTCTACCTTGGGGTTTCTCATGAAACTGAGATCCATAAATCTACACAAAGAGCTTGCCATTCCTGTTGTTTTTTTCTTTTTACTACATATCCTCTTGGAGGCATTGCACTATAGCAGAAAAACTCAATCACACAAGTAGAAAAATAGTTTTCTTTTACATGTTGATACTCTAAAAAAACAGAAGTGAAACTAGAGGGTCATGGTTTTGTCTAAACAACCAGGAGTACAATAAATGCTTTGTGTAGAGAAGTTTTCTATCAGTGCTTTACCCTTTTAATCCAACTGTCAATATTTACATCATCTGTTCTACTAAGCAAAGATGTGCTTTATTTTGCATCACCAAATGAAAACAAAAAACAGGTCAAAACGAAATTTGACTGAACAGGAGTTGATTCCCGCAACTGCATCACCCACTACCATTTCCATTTCATGAGTAATTATAACTTTTGATCCAGGATCGAGCATCAAGAACCGAAGCCAAACGGGACAATTCGGCCCCAACAGTGTCATGGGGCAGCCACAGATCCTGAGGAAAGAAGGAGCAACCTAATTCAAGAACAACCACCACAGGTTGCTGGCATTGTCACAGTTTTCTAAACATTTAATGTTTTTTTGATGAAATATTTGAAGAGGAATCCTAATACTGTTTGTGACCCTTATTTTCCGTAGTATCCCAAATATCTAATGAACGTAAGGTCATACCTCACAGCTCCACCCACCTTGCCGGAATCAGTTTAGTCATCATTTCCCAGGAAGCCTCTCTTCTGTAAATCACCCCACCCCAACTCTCTTATGGAGTATGTTGTAAATACTCGGCTTTTCGGTGCAGCAGTTTCTCTAAGGAAACTGTGGTTTCCTGATTTGTGAATACACTCAAAGAAAACAACGCCAAGCCAGAAAGAGGTGGGGGAGGAGAAAGAGGCCATATGCAAGCGGCACCATTTCCTTTTTCTAACAGGAAATGTGAGCACTGAGTGAGGGAAGGTGAAGGTTCACAGCCTGGAAGATTACAAGATGCTTCACTGCACCAATGCCACTGCCACAGAGGAACTCTTCCTCCAGAGGCATAAGTTTTGCACTAGATTGGCGGGGCTGCCCCAAGAGCTCCATGATGGGGCACAGGGGAATTAACAAACAGAAATAAAAGAGCTGCCAGAAGAGGGGGAATCCTAGATTTCTTCCAGCTCTCCACTTGCTTATAAGAGAAAGTATGGCCATAGAGACTTCACACATCCCACAATGCAACTGTCAGTTCTTTAAGATACACAGCATGTCTTGGCCAACCAGAAGGTCATTGCACACATCCTTACAAGTGTCTGTTTCCCTTGAACATCACAGTGTTAGCTTGTGCATCATGCATACAAACTAAAGACAGTGACCAAGACTGCAGTAACTGTGTCAACAGCAGATTCTTGCAAGCTGAAACTGGGCATTTTAAACAGATGGCAGTAGAAGAGATACTTCACAGGACAGGGAGATCATAGGAACAATTACAGTAGCAAAGATGGTAACAGAAAAGATGTCATCCAAATTAAGTCAGGCTGATACTCTAAATTTTGAAAGGTCATATGGTTAGGCTGTTCAGGAAATATCTGAGTTTGAAGAGTCAGCACTGAAATACTGGCAGAGCACCAACAGTGAATTTCTCTCTTCCATCAAACACAGGGTAATGCACATTGGAAGGAATAATGAAGTGAAACCACTCAAGAAGAAAGCCTGGGCATTGTTGTGGGTAGCATCTGGAAACCCTAGCTTAGTCCACATTTAGGACCATATATATACACAGGATTGGAGCAGAAAGTGAACTGAATGCTGAGCTGAAGGGTCATGTTAACATGTTAAGAACAGACTTAACCCCTTGCCTGAAACCCTGGAGAGCCTCTGCCAATGTAGAACGGATCATGTTACACCAGACAGACCACTGGTTGGCATCTCTACATAGAAGCTTCCTAAGAAGTTAGACTGAATGTAGAATCTAACATTCAGTATGTCTCTTTCGCAAACAGGAGTCAGCATGGGGGAAATGAACAGCAAAGCATTACATTTAAATGTAATGAACTTCTCGCCTTCAATTGAGTAACATTTTTCTGCTTAAAGCCTAGTTATGTCAACACAGGATGCTAGTCTTGAATACTGGTCAAAACCTGTGCCACATCACTCACCTTTCTTACTTCAGCCTCAAAAGAACATCCTCCATAAATCCATAAGCCAACTAATCCCCAAGCCTCTGGGAAGCAAGACCTCTGCACAACAAAGGTCCCTATTCCAGGATTCCCATGCTAACTGCTATTTTCAAGCAGGTACGAGACAATAGGATTTCTCCGTTGAACACCAGCAGGGACACCTATCATTTATTACCTACTTCATAGGCCGCACAAATGAGAAGTCCTCTCTCGTAAATCCTCTATGAAGAGGGGAGATGGTAGCAACCACAAATAAGAGCTTGCTCATAAGCCAAGCCAACATTTAGCCTGCTCTGCTCATCTAAGTTGCCGGTATTTCTAGCTCTTCCTTCACACAGTGATTACATTAGAAAATTCTGTAAAATCGTAATTCCAGGAAAAGGTACACCACCACTGGAATAAATCTGACAAAATATTTACTTATTTATTACTTTCTGTGATAAGGCTCTCTATGCAATTTGCAATGACTAAATCTGGGTTTACTGCACAAGCAGTAGAATTCTAGTCATGTGTAAAAGGCTTCCTTACACACACAACTTCAGTATCAAGGCATACTATCCAGGGAAAAAGAATCTCCTTTGTCATCCGTGAGGGTGCCTGCACATCCACCATGCACTTAATAAGAGCAAAGGTTCTAAGGGAGGCCTAGCTGAGGAAGTCTTGGAAGCATCTAAAATTTCTCTGTCTCTTGAGACTTTTTGTATAAGCTTGTCATCTCAAAAGTTCTTTTATTGTCACTGCCTTAAAAGGGAAGGTCTAGGGTGAAGGGCTGTGAATATTTTTCATCTTGATAGAGGGTGCCTGCACATCCACCATGCACTTAATAAGAGCAAAGGTTCTAAGGGAGGCCTAGCTGAGGAAGTCTTGGAAGCATCTAAAATTTCTCTGTCTCTTGAGACTTTTTGTATAAGCTTGTCATCTCAAAAGTTCTTTTATTGTCACTGCCTTAAAAGGGAAGGTCTAGGGTGAAGGGCTGTGAATATTTTTCATCTTGATAGATCCTTGGGCTCGTGTATGTCAGCAAAAGAGACCCTAGCTAGTTCATGAGAAGAAACTGCTGCAAGTACAATTTAGAAATTAAGCTTAGGCTAGATAGCTGCATGATTTCACCATGAAATAGTTTGATTTTCCCTTGATGTCACTCAACTGCCCACTATATTTTCAGTAAGATAATTATTATTAGAGGTGAAGAGTTAATCAGAATACAAGGTGAGGATTGGTAAGCAGGCCTATGTGCAGGTGAAGGAATGCAGGTTCTAAAGCAGAGCTGGGCAACTTGTAGGCCTTCAGATGTTTTGATCTACAACTCCCATCAGCCTTAGTTAGCATAACCAGAGATGAAAATGAGGGGATCTCAAAAGACCTAGAAAGCAGCTATTTCTAAGCACTGATAACTAGGTGAGTATGAGTGAAAAATACTCAGGCATATTTGGGGAACAGAAAAATCAACTGCTTCAGATGAGGTCAAGTGCATTGACAAGAGAAGATGGGTATTACTAGACATCTGAAGATACCTTTTTATTAAGGATGGCCAAGCTATGGCTTGAATTCTACATGTTTTTGACTGCTGACAACTCTTGGGTCAACAAAAATGCCCATGTATTTTGTAGCTCCTGACATCTTCCCCAAGATGCTGGAAAACAGGGCAATTCCTCCCCTCTGTAGCCACTTGGGCTACAGGCACCACTCACAGGAGGGAGAGGGAGAGAGAGAGAGAGAAGTAACTTAGGAAGCATGCAAGGAAGAGAAGAGGGATGAGACTGCTAAAAAAATATGGAGGGGACAGAAGCAGTTGCTTAAGAGGTGTGCACAGTGTGAAAAAGCATTACCAGCTTCCAGACTACTGAGAGGTGTGAACAGCACAGAGTGGAAAAAGAACAGGCTCACTCAAAAAGAAACATAAGCTTAAAACAGAAAGGAAAAAAGGCAAAGAGGTCAGCCACTGTTTCCCCTTTTTATGTATTCACAGTTATCTTGCAAAAGTTAGACCTAGCCTATGGAACCTTCCCACCCAAGCCTCACAGGCTTCATCCAGGAAATGGGGGGGGGCATAACAATCCACCCCCTCCTAAGACTTTTCCTTTATCTAATGGGTTTCAAAAGACTTACAGCCAGCACAGAGGCTCACAAAGCTCCATTCTAATTAGCTGTGACATTACATTAACGTTAGCATTGTTTTAGTTGAATAATAGAACAATGCATGCTTAAAGTATGGGCAAGGGTTGAAGGCATCTTGTGGCTCAAAAGCATTTAAAGTCTGTGACTCAGAGAGTTTGAAACTTAAACTACTCCTATCTTATACAAAGTCAGATAAGACCAATACCATCTACTCCAACTGGTAGATGATCTCCAAAATAACAAGCGGAGGCTTTTCTCAGCCTTGTTAGAAAGGTACGATGTAATACATGCAAAATATTCATTCTACCAGTGGACTACAACTTCTCATAAGTTTGCCAGCAGGACATGGTAGAATGAAGTAGCACATGACAGAAGGTGATATACTTACAAAAGATTCCCAGCATGGAAGAGCAACAGTATCACAATGATATCCAAAGAAATCAGGCGTGCATATGAACAATCACAGCTCACAAAGGAACAAACAAAACAAGATCTTGTGGCAAGTACTCAAGGTTTCTTCCTTTACATCTAGCCCCACCCCCCACCCCCATCCAGGTAGCACTGAATACATCATCACAGGTGTGCTCCTCACCCAATGTATGCCGAAGATCTTCACACTGGCTGATGTGTGGAAACTGCAGCATTTGTCGCCATTTTTTACTCTTTCCCTTTCGGTTCCCTCCTCCACCTGCAAGAGACACAGAAGAAAGGGGCGGGGGGGGGGGGGAGAAGAGAATTTGAAAACTGAGAACTGAGGCTGACCAGAATGTACACCCTATGAATTCTTATTTTTGTCCTCCATCAGAACTCAGTTTAAGGATGTCTAGGAAATAATTGCCCAGATCTTTTTGCAAGCCTTTCCCAAACATTATCTGCATCTGTGTTTCAAAAGAAAGGACCAGCAGTCACAGGAGAGGAAAGTAAAGTTCAGAATGAAAGTGAAGAGCTTGCTTAAGGTCATGGACTGTTTCCCTGTAACTAACCTTCACTGGCTAAATACACAGTGCACTGAAATACAATCTTCAGGATTTTCTTCCATATCACAATTACAAGTATGCATTACAGTCTGGTCACTTAATGCCAAATCTGTGTATACATTAAGAGAATGAACTTGCTCTAGAAGAATAAATGCTACAAGGCAGCCATTCCTAAGCTCTTGTTTTGTAGGACTTTTGTAGAACAGCCATAGGTTAATCACTTCAATCTGCTAAACTAAATACGAATATTGCTTGACTTATTCCCTCCAGAAGCTGGAAGAATGGTAAATTTGCATTTTGAAAGTAAAAGGCAAATAGCATTGCAGAGTTTGCAAGACTAATAGGAATCTTGGGCTTAACAGTCCAGTCCTTCCAGCCTACCCTCAGGCACCATTATGAGCAGCGAGAGTAAAACATTTAAGATACTGCAAGTTCTATACATACAACCCACTCCCTACACTAGGTCAGGAGAAAAATCTTCAGAGCAGACACCTCCTTCCCACCCAAAACCAGTCACATTACGGGGCTTTTTTACTTCCCTGAGTAAAACCTTCCAGACTGTACCAGCCTACTCAGACCCATTTTGGGAAAACATACATTCCTTTTCCACAAAATGAAAAGGGAACAGAGCCACTGAAGTCTTAGAATCTTCACAGCAAACAGGGTAGAGGCCAAGAAACAGTGACAAGCAAGACCACCCAACAAGTTTCATGGCTGAATAGGGATTAAAACCTGGATTTCCACATCTAATCCCAACAGCCCATTCTTCCTGCCACACTTACTTTTCAAATGTAAGCAGGAGTGAAGTTTACCAATCTATTCTTAAGGAAGAGATGTCAGCAGCACAAGATATCTAAAATAACTCAGTCTGTAACAAAGAACTGGTGTGGTTAAACTGTACTTTGCCAGGCAAACTTCCTGCAAAACCCTTCATAACAGGCTATTCAAATGAGTTGGCAGGACAGGTGGGGAGCAAGCAGCAGAGAAGGTGGCAACAGAGTTGTCTGCTTGGTTTTGTACAGAATGAAGTCTCTTTGGTGGGTCACTGGAAAGTGGCCGCTTTTTTCAAGGTATGTACAGAAAATCAACTTTCTACACACCTAGGATTCCACCCAGTTCCATTACAATCATTGGGGACTAACTGAATGGAAGGAATGCAGCATTTCTAGAAAACCATTTTTCAGAGACACTGCAGGATGAGTAGGATTATAATATGAGAAATAAGAGCCCAAGTGCTCCCTACCTATTGAAGACTGGAAGCACAATGGCTTGTGAGAATTTTTACAGTAAAATATTTTAAACAGGCAACTTGACCACAGGTCAGAGAGAGAAAGAACAGATGAAGAAGGTGCACAACAAGCTTTTGCCTATGGCGTATTTTACTTTTTTCTCATTAGAGAACAGGCATTGCCTAAGCAGGCCAACAGTTGTACTGAACTGTACAAATCTAGGAAGGAAGTGAATCAAGGCAGTGGGCAGCTGGCTGCACAATACTCTCAGCTACAACTACATGAAGGGAGGAGACCATTGGTGGAGGAGGCGGCCATGGTCTGAGATCCCTGCTCTAAAGAGATTTCAGTGATGGGAATCTACCAGGCTTCACTCCTCACCAAGGTCAGAGCAATTGTTTGCTTTCTCTTCCTCCAAAAGAGAATCACAAAGAGCAAGACAGATGGACAATGCAGCTAAGCCATTCCTTGCAACCTTATCTCTGCTGAACACAAGTAGGAAAGCAGAAGCACTTTAAAAGGGAAAGGGTGGGGGAAGAGCTTGTCTTACATTTCCCCACCCCAATAAAATCAAGACCAATACCTTTTACAAGTGCAGTATGAAAATGAGCTTCATTCTATACAACATGCAGTGTGCTGAGAAACTGAGCTTTAAAAAAAAGATAATACATTATGCTTTAGACTTGTATGTCACTCTATGTTGCCAGTTCTGGGGTGGGGGTGATTAGTGACCATACTGAAATATTTCTGTGCTTTCATTAAACATGACAGCCATATAAGCAGCTTTCACAGGTACATACCCCTTTTATAGAAATTATACCTATATAGGAAATTTGTCATATTCGAAGTGCTTCTAAGAGGCCACCTTGGAAATTTATGTTGGGCTCAAGGGCTCCACCTTATCCACATAACTATTTAAGCTCAATTACAATCAGTGCATAAAAATGCATGCAAATGGCAGATCTCAGTGTTAGCTGCTGGACAGAAAGCACTTACTCTAGAATGCTACTGCATACAAGTAGTAGTTATGCATACAAGGCAGTCCAACAACCTATACATGGAAAGTTAATGTGATGTGGTTATTTTAAAATTAAATGGGTCTTCTTCCTGATATTAGCTCTCCAAGTCTGTACCTCCAGGGATAGTTCCTGATGGGCTAGAAAGCAGAAAAAGTGCTAAAGGTTTTACATGAGATTTCCAGCCATCTGAGGTGATGGCAAGAAAGTCTGTTTTGCCCCATACATTCATAATTATGAGCAAGCTTGCCCCTCATGAGATGGGCTTAGAATTGTAAAAATAAGAGCTTATGACGCATACCTTGGAGACTCACTGCCACGACATGTTTAAGAGGAGCAGAAACATATGGAGCCAACTGGGTGACTTTGGGCCAGTCACAGACTTTCAGCCCAACCTACCTCACAGGGTTGTTGTTGTGGGGATAAGATGGAGGAGGAGAATGATGTAAGCTGCCTTGAGTCCTTTGAGGAAAAAGGCAGGATGTAAATCGAAAAATAAATAAATAAATATTTAAGGCTGCAGTCCTCTATAGTTACCTGGATCTTGGCAAGAGCCTATGTGGAGCACACTGATGTCTAGTCAGCCACATCTTATGTTGAGCTGTCTAATGTAGAACATTTAACGGGTAGAGTATAAATTACACCCAGTTCTATTTGGAATTTTGGACCATGATTGATTAAATAAAGGAATCCTAAACTCCTTCTGGAAAAGTTTTAGGATCTAATGGCTTGGCAACTACTCTAAAAAAAAAAAAAAAACTCAGTTCTTTATGGCAAGAAATTTCAAAGCCACCATTGCAAAGATAGCTTAAAATAACTCTTTCCTCTTTATAACAGCCCTATATTTATCAATTCTGAATTCCACTTCCATCTCTTATCAAGAAAGCCATTCCCCAATGGTTAAGAGGTTCTCTCATCCCATCTCAATTGCTTTAGATACCTTTGAACTGTTCACATTTTTACTGCATTACCCACTCATTTATCAAATACCACAGGCCTGATCTTGAATAAAGAACCACAAATCTTTCACCACATTAGTGTGTTCTTACCCTTTGCTTTCCGTGAATCATATGTTTTTAACCCATAGCAATGCTCAGCATGGTGAGTTAAGTTCTTGAATATTGGTTCCTGCTAATTCTAGATTTTAAATATTTTACAAGGCCTTTTACAAGGATACTTACTGGAAATCCTAAGTTTTAAACAGCTTCTGTCCATCAAAGTAGCTACTGTATGATCAAGAAACACCTGTTTCTCTGGATGAAAGAAACCCAAGTTCCTTGTCAATTAGCCAGACGGTACAGAAAGCTCTTAAAACCTCTCCTTTGGTTGACATTATGTCATAGTTCTTTCATGCTTGGGCCACTTCCTCCATAAAAAACTTCTGAATTTAAGACACTTAAGGTGCAATCCTATGCAAGTTTAGACAGAACGAAGCCCTACAACTCCCAGCATGCCCCAGTCAGCTATGCTGGCTGAAACATGCTGGAAGCTGCAGGCCCTTTTTCCTCTCAAATTATGCATAGGATGATGCTTTTAGGCAGCAACCCCATACACAGTTACCTAGTTATAAGCCCTATTGAACTTGATGGGACTCAGTTCTAAGCAGACATGCCTAGGATTACATTGTTAAACTACAATTTTGTGCACACCTACCTGAAAGTAAGCCCCACAGGACACAATGGCACTTAGTAAAGATGCAGAGAATGGGACTGTTACTAAAGTTTGGATAATTTCATCATTCCATACATTGAAAAAATGCCTTAGAAAACAGGGTGATGGTTTGTTTGAAAACACATTTGTCTGTGTATCCTTTCCTTAAACTGGGATGCCAGAACACACTAGACAACTGTATCAGAATTAAAACCTCTGCCACCTCACCCTACCTTCATGCTATGCCACCTACATACATGCAAACTCACAGACAGAAAGGCAAGTCCTTTCAATCAGCAATAGCATCAGAAAGTAAATATTTCATGCAAAGCCATTAATGCAAAGTCATTGCCCCAGTAGAAACTAATCCAATGTCCAGGGCTACCTGCATTCTGCTCTTCTGCTATCTTGCTATATCGAATGTTGTACTGGGTTCAGAATTCAGCACCCTGATACCTGTAAGGTTTGATTTACATGTGATCAATGCCTACTGAAATCACAGGAACTAAACCAGAAAGGGCCGAAGCTTCCATGACCCTGGGTGATGTGGCTTCAGTGCACTGCATAGTCCCTTGTCTTCTTCAAGACTAGCAGCAACTTTTTTTGTTTTTACAAAAGACAGATCTGCACAGATGTCTATGCAACTATACATAAAACTATACAAGCCCCTTTACAGAGGACAAACTTTCTCAGAGCTCACAAAGAAAATGGCAGATTTACAATGGCAAGTGTCCAGTCTTTAAGTGGTATTGACTATGAGATGTCTTAGAGCACAATGCTATGCATGTTTAGACAGAAATAGTCATGTTGCAGAGGAATACTGGTGGTTGTAGGGCATCCATGTGTTGAAAATGCATAGGATTGCTCTGCTATTTGAGTAAATCTGCAGCTCTTCTAACAGAGTGAAAATAAGAGTAAAAAAATCTATTTGGAGATGATGGGTGACATTAACCTGCACATATTCCCCAAGATGGCATCAAAAACTGGAAAACAGTGCAATGAGCAGTGATGAAAAACACTGCTTCATTTTTCCCCCTTTTCTTTTCCTCTCCATATACAGATGAGTAAAGAAAGGTAACATGAGGGGCTCTTATTTTACACACATTTCTACCAGAAAACCCACTGTTTGCAGACATTCAACAAATATAAGCCAATATCTGCTTAGAGAGGCCTTTGAACTAATTAAAGTGACATATAAGATTGATTGATTGATAAATTAATTAATTAAAGCATACATGGTAGTAGAAGGCTCCATCCACAGCACTGTAGGTTGAGGGACAAAAAAATGATTCTAGGACCTTTCAGCTGCCAGCCAGCCCTACTGTGTCTGACCCAGCAACCCATTATGGAATCAGATGCACACAAGCTGGGTCAAAAGCCAATTCTACAACTTCTCTGTTACTGCATGGCAGGAGAACATGCAGAGGCCATGGCTCAGTGGTAGAGCACCTGTTTTGCATGCAAGAGACCCAGGTTCAATCGCTGGCACCTCCAGACAGGGCTAGGAAGGAACCCTGCTTGAGACCCTGAAGAGCTGCTGCAACACAATACTGAAATACTAGGCTAGATGGACCAATAGATTCAGTAGATGGCTGCCTCCTATGATCCTAACATTGTTCCTATGGGAAAACACACATCAGATGCACTACAATATAAACTAACTTCTGGTGCTCCACCTAGAGTCAAGTTGGACGGTGCACAATAAGCTTCTCCTGCTACTTCTAGGATCCAGGATCCAGTTCTGTTGCCATTTCCTAATTCCTCTCAGCCTAGAGATGAAGTTAGACCACATTTTTAATTTGGGGTTAAAAATTAGAATGTTCTTTTTGAAGAATGCTAGCTTTCCCAGATTTCCAAATGAGCACTGGAGTCTAAGAAGGGTGCAAAGGCTTTAATCAAGAAAAAGCCACACTACTGCCAGATCAAGGCAACTGTGTCTGCGTCCAGCAGTCAATGTTGTGCCCCCGGTGACACAAGTCACTTCGCTCTATTTCTGGGCTCGCCGGGCCATTTCGTGGACAGCTCCTTTACCAGGCCTCTTAGCACCCGTTCCCGTGTGTTTGCCGGTTTGTGATTCAGAAGCTCCACAATGTTACACTTTCAATACCCTCAGGGCTGGCCGGGGGCGAAGGGCGACAAGCCTGCTAGATGGGTCACCACGACCTCCCTCTTCATCTCCCACCCACAGCACGTTCCTGGCTTGACCACACAAGCGGCGCCCCTACCGCCGTACCCGATATCCGCCTGCTCACACAGGCAGACACTCACGCCGGGCTCCCAACTCACTCTGGGCTTATGCCCCCGCCTTGTACAGCCCTCCCTCTATCTCGCCCACTTCCCCAGACAGGGCACAGCTAAACCAGTCGCCACTGCTCTTCCCTTGCAGTTCATTGGAAAGGGAGCACTAACTCCTGGCGGAGCGAGGAGAGACGTAGCCCTCGGCCAAGCGGAGAGTAGCCAACAGCGCGGAGGCTAACGGGGCTCCTTCCTGCTCTCACCCGACCTGCCTTTCGTAACTCAGCAAGCTCCTCCACCACCTCCCAGAGCCGCCACCGGCCAGCTTCTCACCCTCGCGCGCCTTGAGCAGCACAGTGTTGGCCACGATATTCTCGAGCTCCATTGAGGCCCGCCCAAGGCGCCGCCACTGCAGCTACTACGGTCACCTCCTCCTACACCGGGCCACACTCGCTCTCTTGCTTGCTCACCCCCCACCACCACCCGCTCGCTCCGGCACCTCAGCTACCTCCATTCTAACCCCGCCCCACTGCCTGCGCGTCTCGACCAATTCCCGCGCGCGCAAGGCCCGCATCGATTCTTGATTGGACTCATGACCTTCCCCGCCTCCTCTCTGCCTTTCTTTTTCATTGGCTGCCCAAAAGAAAAAAAAAGAAGACGAAATGGAAGGGGCGGGCCGCGTGAGTCTAGGGTTTTTCTCGCCGACTGATTGGTTAAAACTGCCTTTTGGTAGGGTGAGAATAAAACTATTGAAAAAAGAGCTGCCAATCGGATCACGAAGGTAAGAAATTGGACAAGCTCGAGTGCAAGCTCTCTCCTTATTCCTTCCTTCCACCTCATAGATGGAACCTCGCCCGTGCAAATATGCTATAGGGTGAGAAGTTCGCTAGGCAGTGCTGATGGGAGACGTGATAGGCACGTTTGGAGGACACGAAGCAAGTTTCCTACATGTGGTTCGTGTACAAAGGAATCAGAGTGGCATCTATGGAATGGGAAGGAGTTGGGATAATAAGAGTACAAATTAAGGATTTTTTTTGTTAAGTCAGAAGCAGCCTGATCCTTTATATGCTTATTCGAACTTCCATTGGGTTCGATGGGAATTTAGGCTGTGCTTAAGGTTGCTATGTATCCCCAATCTCCTTAACAAGCAAGATTTCATAAACCATGTTTTATTGAACCTTAAATTAATCTGTATAATAATTGTTAAGCATTAAGCATAAACTCAAGGAGGACAGATTATCTTCTTGTAGTTCCTGGGATCATGCATGTCTCTTTTTTCATAGATTCAAAGAACAGTAGGGGCAGAAGGAGACAAGGCCATCGGGTCCACACCCCTGCTGCTACAGGACGCCAAGTCACACCATCCCATTCAGATGACTGTCTCTTGTGTGGGAAAGGCCACGGCTTCTCTTGGCAACTGGTTTCACTGTCCTATTGCTCTGACAGTTAAGGTTTTCCTGGTGTCTAGCCTGAATCGGGTATTCTGTAGTTTAAGTTTGTTGTTTCGTGTCCTACACTCAAGGATGAGTGATATCTTTTTCCTTCCTCTTTGTGACAGCCTTTGAGATACTTGTAGAATGCCATCATATTCTCTTATAGTCTTCTCGAGGCTGAACATGCCCAGATCTCTTTCATGTAGGGCTTAATTTTCAGACCCTGGACCAGCTTTGTTGCCCTCCTCTGAACCCTTTCTAGTTTTTCCTGCATTTTTAAAAAACCTGGATGCCCCAAAATGAACACAGTATTCCAGGACAGAAATGTCCTCTTCTCATACTTTGGTTGTTAGCTACTGCTTTTATAAGATGGACATTCCTTGCCATTGTCGCAACTTGCCCCTGCCTCAGATGTAAATGTGCATTTGCTGTAATTGCATATTCATCCTTCTCCAGATCCCATTTGGCCTGGTTCCGAAATGGTGAGCCTATGTCTGAAGATTTGGCTCTGACCTTGCTAGTTTTTGAGGTACAGTGATTTCAGAATGGCAGCCCATTTAGACATGCGAGAGCCACTTAAAGGCTGCAATAGTACACTTCTTGCCTTACCTTTTCTGCCAATTTTTCATGAATTGTTTTGCCCAGAACCTCCAGAGATAATAAAGAGACGATGAAGTATATATGTCTATACTGAGAAACCATAAAAAATGAGCTGCTTGTACCCTTTCTGGAATTCAATCAACCCATAGAGGCTGCAATCCAATTTCAATGTATCCAGGCATGGCACTGGACTCAGTGGGACTTACTTTTGTATGAGCGTATACAAGATTGGGTTCAAGCCATGTGAACAATTAGGAGAATCGAAACCTTGTTTGGTAGGGGTGGGGAATGAGTTCATTTTATGTGAAAATGGGTGAAATGTCCTTTTTGAAATAGACCCAGCATTCTAACAGCCATGCTTACAGTGTCTGATTTGGCAAACAGCATACTATGGGAGGAGAGTGTCAGATTTATTGTGGCTGAGAATTCAAAAGGTTTTACCACTGCAAGATCCTATAGTTTGGTCAGCCTGAGCTAAGGAAGAAGCAGGATGTGGCAAAAGGGAGTGGGGGAAAGAAGGATGGTGACATCATGGTCCAGTGAAATGGAGAGCAGCACAGAGAATTTAGGCATTCCATTCACTCTCACTTGTCAATTTACAGATGTATACATTGATTTTAAAGTATACATGCAAAACATTTCATGAACAATACATGAATAACAAATGAACAATACAATAAATGGACAACGCAAGTGCTTGATAATCACGTGTTCCGTTCCATACACACTGCATGATGACATACAGGAGAAGGGAACTGGAGCTCCACTAGCATGTCCACAAGCATCCTAAATCTAAAAGAAGTATGAGCCTATCCAGTGCAAGCAAGTCTATTCCAATGTTAGCATCTCAGGCTTATCTGAATTGAACTTAAAGCTAAGACTATGTTCGTGTTCTGATTTATTTATTTATTTAGTATTCAACACTTTTCTGTACTGTCCCATACTTGGATGTCTTGGGATGGTTTGCAACAAATTAATCCTAAAAATAGAAATAAGAACAACAGTTGCCCAGCATCTAATTTTAAAATAGAAACCCACTAACTAAAACAAGTTAACAATTAATTAATTAACAATTAAAATACTGGGAGAATAAAAAGGGTTTCACCCGATGCCGAAAGGAAAGAAGCTTTGGCGCCTTACTTATATGGGAGTAAGTTCTACTGATTTCAGTGAGACTTATCGCCAAGAATTGTGCTCACAATGTGAATTTACCCAGTTCACAGTATGCAAGTGTCTTTTTAGGCAAGTGCCCTCGCTCCTGAAAATAGTTTTGTACTTGTAATTTGAACATCAAATGATGGGTTTATGTGCCCGCGCAATCTGTGTTCCTGTAGTAAGTTGCTCAATACAGCAGCTGCTATGCTGGCAATTGACGCAATGCTATATACAATGGTACATTTGCGGAACAATACCCTGGCTCTGAGGTCCTGACTTGAGCAATTAACATGTCCCAAGGGTAGGGCATACATCAAATAAATGTAAATATTACAAAAGCAATCATAACTCTAGTTCTTGATAAAACAGACTCTGACTATGACTATTGGGACAGGGAGGATAGTTGCAAAATTAACAATAAATTAACCAACCAATGTTAAGCAGTATGAAAGACCGGATGGAACACTGTGGCACTGCACAGACGAGTCCCTGTGAAGATGAGCAACCTTCTTCCAGCACCATTGTTTAAAGTCCAGAACATCTTGAGGGCACCAAGTTGGAAAAGCACTGCCCCAGCCAGTGAGGAATCTGGCCCAGAGATGTGACCATCTGGCCTGTGGAGCAGAGCCAGTCCTCCCATGAGGCAAGGTGACTTGAGGAATGCTATGCTTAGGTTGTGTAGTAGGGAAAGCAGCAAATGGAGAGTTCTCCCCTCACTGTCAGGAAGCCCATCTGTGGAAGCTTTGGGTTGGCAGGTGCTTCAGAGAGCAGAGCCAGTGGAGCTCTCAAGAGCTGCTGCTTGCCCTGCAACCCTACACAGAGAATCCACCCATTTTCTGATCAATGGAATCAGTCATGCTCAGTTGGAGGTTATCAGCTGCAAAAGGCAAGAGGAAATATAGGAAGGTGCGTATAGTCAAGGCTATGGTTTTCCCAGTTGCAATGTATGGCTGTGAAAGTTGGACCATAAGGAAGGCTGAGCGCTGAAGAATTGAGGCCTTTGAATTGTGGTGCTGGAGGAGACTCCTTCAAGTCCCTTGGACCACAAGGTGATCAAACCAGTCAGTCCTAGAGGAGATCAACCCTGACTGCTCTTTAGAAGGCCAGATACTGAAGATGAAACTCAAATACTTTGGCCACCTAATGAGAAGGAAGGACTCACTGGAGAAGAGCCTAATGCTGGGAACAATAGATGGCAAAAGAAGGGGACAGCAGAGGATGAGGTGGCTGGATGGAGTCACTGAAGCAGTTGGTGTGAGCTTAGGTGGACTCCGGGGGATGGTGGAGGACAGGAACGCCTGGAGGAATGTTGTCCGTGGGGTAGTGATGGAACAGACACAACTCTGCGACTAACAACAATAAGACCTGTGTCCACATCCTCAAGTGTCAAAGCTAGAAATGGCTGGTGGAATGGATAATAGAAGATTGAGGTAGCCATGGAGTTTGCTGCTTGGGGTTTGGACATCGCACTAAGATAGTGATCCTGTGCACATTTACTGGATGATAAATCTTTTCCAGTTTAACAGGACTCAAGTCCCAACCAGTTCCTAAATAATTTGGGAGCTACGTGGCCCAGACTATAGCCACTAAATTACTAAATTGCTAGCTTGCTTTTTTAGTATATAAGCCACTTTTAAGGCATTAAAAGGCACTATGCACGATTTAAAAACACAAAAACAACACAAAGCAATAAAACCATGATAAAAACAAAAACATTACCATTTAAGAAGAGGCCACAGATTTGCATTAAATGTGCATATGGTAATTATATGTATAGATTCACAAATTTGAAAGTGTAAATCAAAATATGGTACATCTCTCTCACATTAGGGGAAAACATCGTGACCAAGCAGTAGGTTACATGGTTGCACTAGGACTGGAGGTTAACCTTGTTCCAATGAAAATCAGCCCTCTGAAGTTGTTTGTCCAGGATGGGAAGCCATGAGCAATTCAAGCAGGTTTTCCCTAACAAACCAAATAGCTTTAGGGTGACTATTTCCATTATGAAAATTGCACTGAGGAAGGGCTTAATCTCCCTTGCTCCCCATGCCACAGTCCCCTGTGGATCAGCACAACCTCCAAAGCTGCTTTTGCAAAATCCTCTGAAAGTCTTCAGTGCACCTAAGTATCTCTCCATCACTGCATGCAGTTTGGCGGATAGCCTCAGGAATGTCAGAATGAGTTTTGGCAGAGGCCACAATAGAAGTCAGTGAACTGTGCTGCTGTTTCCTGCTGTGGCATAACCAGAGCAGCAGGTGGCACTGCAGGAAAACAAAGGGCAATTTCAGCGGGAACTCTTTCTTGGAACTCCAATGACTCCTGTCTGATCCATTTTTAGTTCCCATGTAGACAGCCCTTGGCTCACAGTTGTTTGCTACAATGAGTTTAGCATGATTATTTGTAGTCTATCAGAGGCTTCCCAGAAGGTCTGATGTGGCAGGAACAGGAAGTGTTCCCTTTTTAGACAAGACTTCCTCTGTGGAGATAAGACATTTCCCAGAGGTTCTGGCTAGGAAAAAAAAAGATAGTTATTACTGTAATAAGAAGAAGAATTACAAAAGGCGTCACTGAGGTGGAGTAGAGTTGGGCAATTAGACAGTTGGGCAGGACAAAGCAAAGTAATGAAACTATGATGTATCTTGATGGGGAAATAGAAACATTAAGTTCAGCATGAGTGGGTCTCGGTTCACACAACCAGATAACCCTGCATAGTTACCACAAGTTGTTATTTTTTTAACATAGTCAAATGGTTTCTACATTATTGAGTTTTCCATCCTCCCTGCTGACACATACCATGACTGAAATTTAGTTTCAAGGAGTGTTGGTTCCTGCCTACGTTGTTATTGTTAGTTGCAAAGTCGTGTCCGACCTATTGCAACCCCATGGACAACATTCCTCCAGGCCTTCCTGTCCTCCACCAT
>NW_025336345.1:6305714-6334124 GCF_004798865.1 Varanus komodoensis
CCATGGACAACATTCCTCCAGGCCTTCCTGTCCTCCACCATCTCCCAGAGTCCACCTAAGCTCACACCAACTGCTTCAGTGACTCCATCCAGCCACCTCATCCTCTGCCGTCCCCCTCTTCTTTTGCTGTCAATTGTTCCCAGCATTAGGCTCTTCTCCAGGGAGTCCTTCCTTCTCATTAGGTGGCCAAAGTATTTGAATTTCATCTTTAGTATCTGGCCTTCTAAAGAGCAGTCAGGGTTGATCTCCTCTGACTGACTGGTTTGATCGCCTTGCGGTCCAAGGGACTTGCAGGAGTCTCCTCCAGCACCACAATTCAAAGGCCTCAGTCCTTTGGCACTCAGCCTTCCTTATGGTCCAGCTTTCACAGCCATACATTGCAACTGGGAAAACCATAGCCTTGACTATACACACTTTTGCTACCTGCCTCTTTTTTTGTTGGTCTACACATAGAGGATGGATGGCCAGAACATCTCCTGCACTGCTGCTCTTTCCAGAAGACTTTGTGTAGCTGCATACCAGGACTGCAGAAACTACAATCCTGCATTCAGACAACACGTCAAGCCATGGTGGCACAGAGAAGCCATAGAACAAACTGTAGTTTCTTATTGTGGTTTCTAAAGACCAAACTTATGATGAAATGTCACCACTGGATTTAGAGAACACAACAGGCCAAACATAGTAAAAACAACCCACAATAGCCTGTTCTGATGTCAGCCAGCATGTGATGATAGCAACACTGCAAATATAACCCCACTATCTTGCTTCCAACTGTAGTTTGGAATAAAACTTTTACACATCCTAGCCTGGAAGTAAGACTCATTGATCCAAGTTATTCTCTGTCAAGATCTATGTAGGATTGCACTGATAGAGTGTAACTCTATGTATGTGTAGAAAGAGAGAGAAAAATAGGGCTAGGGATTGCTGGAAGTTATAAAACTTTTTTGGTATAAATATGCATAGGATTGCACCCATAGCCACAAAATCAGACTGAAAATGCATGACTACGGCTGTGTAACTCTGCAACACACTTCTGGTTTTTACCCACCATGGCCATGAGTATTTGTCCCTAGACCTTCCTAACCTTGTTTAGCTAATTCTCCCAGCCCCCGTTGCTATACCAGCAGAAAGTCTTGGTAAAGGAACTTGGAAGACAGTTGTAAAAACGGAGGTGGTACCTCTTAGGCCTAAATCCAACAAAGGTTTGAACATGCTTCATTTATTGCCAAACCATGTGTTGGACTTAATCCATAGACTCCAGAATCTTTGTGGATTATTTATTTAATATAATTCAATATTTTTTGGTTATTCACTCCATTTAATGAGTAACCAAGGGGTGAGGTACACATAAAATAATTAGAATCAATGAAAAACACTGAAAAATGAATATATCCCCCATTCCACAATTTCTGTGCCTTTAATCTACAGTTGCTGCTCCCACATAAATAGGCCTGAGTAGGCCCATTTGTATGGCCACCCAGCTCAGAAGTGGTTCACATGAACCAACTGGCACACAAAGCATGAACGTTACCAGCACTTCCATTAGCAGAGTGTGAGGAAACATGCTGTATACAGCTGTTGTTCTGTGCTGTTTACTTGGTGTGGCCTCTGAGATGCTATCATGGGTACAATCAGGCCTGAGGGCTTGATTTGTTACTGTGACAAGCCAGTGTAGTATCTGCTTACTGATGTTCTGAATGGGCAACAGAGGTGGGGAGAGACAGAAAAAAGAATCTTTGGATGTTTTTAGATGGACCCTAAAACTGATAGATTCAATTCTAGTTAGCAACAGCACAAGTTTTCTCCATCACTTCAGGGAAAAGCTTTATCTGGTGAATTCCATCTTGTTTCACAGCTCTGACAGAAACACCGAACACTACTAGTTTTTGTCAGAGCCTCTTTACTAATGGCAAGAATGAATTGCCAGGAGTCACAGGGAAGATTGAATTGCCTTCAACCCTGCCTTTTCATTGATGAGATCACCCGGGGCCCCTGAGGTTACTTACAATAGCATGCTACAGGTAATGGTCTCCACCACCAACTACAAGCTTTTAGAACATACTCAGAATGGTTTAGAAGCTTTTAGAACATACTCAGAGTGGTTCTGAGTCAAATGGGACCAGCGGTTGGGGAGCTGATGACGAAATAAGGTGGACACAGACAGAAGAAGGTGAGAGGTCTGCAGAGGGGGCTCAATACAATGGCATTTGATTGCAGGATATTAACATAAGGATCACTCAGACACAGGGTCTTGGCATACAAATGAGGGTGACTGCAATGCTGTTAACCTGGCAGCCTGATCAGTTCTTATTGATCAGCAGAAACAATAGACCTGGCAGCTTCTTGGGGAAGCCATCAGGTCCCACTTCTAAAAGTAACAGCAAAGGCTAAACAGTAACCTGGCTTGGAATTTTTGGGTGCCTCCTGAGAAAGGGGTGCAGGTATTTTTATAACATAAGGGCACATAAGCAATCCTTTTCTGCCAGGATTTATCTGAATTTTCCCAACATTGGCAACATGAAACCACAGAGAGCCAATTTAATTGGGCATTCTACTGTTAATCTGCGGTCCTCATAAGGGAAGAGACACACAACAAGCCAAGTGTTACATTTGATGCACATCACAGGCCAGGGTACAGGCACTTTGAGAAATGGTGGTGGTTTTCCAGACACTCGAAAGTCATTCCAGGGAAGGCTTACAATAGCATTTGCCACTTGGTCATTGCCATGCAAACATGCACAGCTAATTGCAATGGAGCAGCCAATTAAGCAGGCAAAGAGCAAAACAGGGTTTTTACTGGCAAACAATGATTTACAAGAGACAAGCCAGGGTTGTAAATGAGACAAAGTATGCAGGATAGCAGGCAAGTTTAATCAGAATCAAAAATCCAAGGTCCATAATACAGAGGCTTAAACATGAGCTTTAGGCCAAGCTACAAAGCCCTAGAAACTACTACTGTTTTCAATAAAGTCCAGACACAAAATTTTGGCTTACGTTTCCAGGGTCTCCCGATCCCCTCCCAACAGCTCTGCTGCTGTAAGTTACAATCTTTACTATGGAGGAGTTCTTTGGAGTCCAGTGCTTCATCTTAAAGGAGACTTAAAGCTGTGCCTCTGAAGATGCCAGCATCCTCTGGGACTGGGTGGACACTCAGATTCTGCCTCTGATGCAAAGCTCTCCTCTCCTGGCAGGGCAGTCCTACGGCTCCTCTGTTTCTTCTGACTGAGGTGGCTCCATGGTTTTATCTGTCTCAGAGTCTTCTAAGCCCCTCAGATTCCTCTATTGGGGTCAGAACAAACCTGTTTTGGAATCACATGTCCAAGAAAGTGCAAACTTTATGGCAGAATTGATGGACAGTTTTAGAGACTAGATCCCAGAAAAACATCACGATGATGCTGACCTTCTTTATGTTCACACATGAGCCAAATTCAGTAGAACAAATGAATAGATTACTCTATTGCACGTTACAACAAATGAATAGTCCATGTCCAATTTAAGGTGCTTGTATCAACCTATAAAGCCCTAAATGGCTTGGGACCAGGATACCCGAAGGAATGTCTTCTCCCCTATATGCCCTCCCACGCCCTAAGATCTTCAGCTTAGGCCCTGCTCTGGGAACCCTCCTTGAAAGAGGTTAGGAGGGTGAACACCCGGAGGAGTGCCTTCTCTGTGGTGGTGCCCCGACTGTGGCATGCACTCCCCAGAGAGGTTTGCCTGGTGCTGACTTTATATTCTTTTCAGCGGCAGGTAAAAACCTTTTTATCTGCCCAACATTTGAAGGTTTAAATAATTTTAATCTGGTTTTATTATATTTTCAGTTGCATTTTGTTATTTTGCTATTGTATTTTGTTATTGCATTTTTTGATTGTTGTGTATTTATTGCCTATTTATTGTAAGCTGTCCTGAGACAATTGAATTGTGTGGGACGGGATAAAAATATTCTAGATAGATAGATAGATTATTGTTTTGCATGTTCCTTAACACCCCTTCTATGGCCATGTGCTGCCACGGGCAAATCCAGCCTTCTCCCCTCACCACCCCCTGGAATGCCCTCTTATTCATCTCTTACAACATTGGAAATGCAGCCAACACAGTTCTTCCCACATTGGCTGTAGGGGAAGGGGCAGATCTGAGCACTGGTTCTCTGCTCCAAGGTCGCAGCTCTTTTCTGGCCATAAGATCATTCTGCCCAGCTCTTCGACTGCATGTTTCTTTCCTCAAGAGAGTACCTCATCCCTCTAGCCTAGAACACATGCAAACTGTGTACTAGTCTCTTGCACACAATTCATTCCTGTAGGCACACTTTTGGGTTGAATTTGCTGGATCTAAAAGATCCAAGGTTTAATTCTTTGTTAATGTGAATTAGGGTGAAAAGAAAAATAAGAATTTGAGGTAAACAACAGCCCTGAAAGTGCAAGACAGAAGGGACAACTGTATCCTATATGCACTGCAGTCCCAGCAGTCTCAAAAATGACCATAATCAGCATCAAAAATAAAAATGGAGCTTTGCATATGTGCAAGGGCAGGATAAAGACAGGAAACAGGGACAGACTGATACGGGTGGCCACATCAACCTTCCAGAGTAATTTTCACTCACCACTGCATCTCTCCTAAAGCCACACAGAACCAGTGGGAGAGCAGGCCCCTTTCAGGATACGCGAAGCACACGAGGTATGTATGGATGCAGCAGACCTTTGGAATTCCCCACACCGAAGATTTCTGATTATTTGTACTGCAAAGGGAGGGTTGCTGGACAGCGTGTGCATCTGTGTGGCAGGAGCAGGGACGGGGGAGTGTGCAGCAAAGGCATTTTGCAGAGGATTGTAAAAGGATCCTCTGCAATACCTCCATTCCTACCCAGAAAGGGGTGGAGGGTGCTTGGTTTGCATTTCTGATCTCATGCAACCAGCTCAACAAGAGCCTGTCAGAGGCAACAGCAAGATGGCAGCCTGAGGCTCATCCCCTGTTAAGAAATGCTGCACACTTGTTCAGCTAGTTGATTTCTCCCTGGGGTACTTAGACCTGAAGGATCTCTTTTGGCAACTGAAGTGAGAGGCATGGGAAACTTCAGCAGGGAAGTGTGGCAAGCAAGGGAGGAAATGCACTGTCAAGACTGCTTGGGGGAGGGTGGGAGAGCTTTTGCATGAGTAGGTGGAAGACCAGAGCAGAGAAGGAAGAGAAAGTAATATCGCTGAGAAGGTTTGACAGGCCCCCCAGTGGATAAGAGAATTCCTTTGATATGGGATCTGGGATTTCTGCTTGAAAAAGAGCTCCATGCAGCTACAAAGCTAGCTGCCATCTGCCAGTGCCACTGGCCAAGTGAAATGTCTCAGCAGAGTCCCTGGGTTGCAATTTTTTTAGAGCACGCTGGCCTGCGGGGCATGTGGATGCACACAGGGCGAGACTGTGCCCTGCCCTTGCAGATCACACGTTCTTTCCTCTGGGGCCCAAGCTGTGGTCCCAGAGGATTCCAGAAATAGTCCATGTGCTGGGTTAATCGGACACACAGCTCTCGTTTTGCCTTGCAGATGTGGGGAAATGGCACGCACGCTTCAGGGGAAGCCCCAGGCTCTCACCCGAACAGTTCAGCACCTTTCCAGTGTGTGGCTGAGGCAGAGTTCCAGCACCTGCTCCTGCCGATCACGTACAGCCTGGTCTGCGTCCTGAGCCTGGCCTCCAACGGCGTGGCCCTGTGGAGCTGCTGGGCCAGCCGGGCCCAGGCGCCACCCATTATGATTTTCATCTACAACCTCATTGTCATTGACCTGCTCTTTGCCTTCTCACTGCCCTTGCAGGCAGTGTATCATGCTCGACGCAATGACTGGCCCTTTGGCGAAGGCCTCTGTAAGGTCACCAACGCCCTCTTCCTGGCCAATATGTTCAGCTGCACCCTCTTCCTAGCTTGCATCTGCCTGGAGCGTTACGTGGCCATTATCCACCCCGTCCGCTACCTGCGCTTGAGGTGGCCCCTCTACCGTGTGCTGCTCTCCATGGCCATCTGGTCCTTGGTAGGGATTGGGCTGTTGATACTCTTCTCCAAGAAGACGGTGACCCGACGCTTCACGAATGGGAATACAGCCTGCATGGAGAATTTCCCAGCTCAGGTCTGGAGCGGAGGCCTGGCAGCCATGGTCCTGACCTGCTCGGCCCTGGGCTTCTTTGTGCCTTTCCTCACCATCATCATCTGCTCCATCGTGATTGCTCGGCGCATTATGAACCTGCCCCAAGGCTCGGCCCAGGCATCTTCACTGCGCAGGCGTTCACTCCACACCCTCCTGATGGTGACTGGCCTGCTCACCTTCTGCTTCCTACCTTTCCACACCATCCACTCGCTGCATACCCTTGCCCGGATTGGCATCTTGCCAGCCCCAGGGCTGCTGTACTTCACATGTTCAGCCCAGCGTGCAGCCATGGCCCTTGCCAGCATCAACAGTGCCCTGGACCCTCTTGTGTACTACTTCAACACAAAGCCTGCCAACCGGAAACTACCTTGCTGTGCCACAGTTGGTCAGAGCTTCATGGATTCAGGCGAGGCTGCCAGCCTGACACTGGAGGGCCTCAGGGGCGTGGCTTAGAAACTGAACTGCTTCCAGCCTGGGGGCCAAATCAACTTCAGACAACAGGCCAAAGGCAAAAGGGGCAGGAACAACATGCCAGCATGCTTGAGTTTAATATCCTTAGTCCCAGAGGCATTTCAATCTTTTGCAAGGGTGCAGGGGGATATGAAAATCTGGGAAGCCACCAAATAGTTGGCATTCGGTAGAAACTGGCTGGTGTCTGGGGAAAGGGGATCTGGTCATTTGGAAAAAGTCAGAGAGCCAGCCGGGGTCCCCAGGTGGCCAGATTTGATCTGCAGGGCTGAGGTTCAACACCCCTGACCTAGAGACTGAGGGTTTGCTTAATATTACTGTCCAGAGAATCATCTGACTTGTCTTACCACCAGCTCCACCAAAATTCGTATTTGAACGTGAATGACCTCTAGAATGGTGTCCTTACTTGAATAAGGATGGAATAATCTTCAATGTCAAGGCAGCTTTGGTATGCCTAAACTGAATACACTGGTATTGGAGGCTCAGAATGTAGATTGCATGCTTGTGCAAGGCAGTTCAGTGGAAGAAGAACATGGAGGAGTTTCAGTGAAGTCCTTCTGAAAAGGCATATTATTGTATGTACTGTTGCTCTTTGTGCGTTAAACACATACACCCCACCACACACACACGATCAATATGCTTGCCTGCATTTTTGGCATGTCCTTGGGTGTGCGGCTATGGGGCTGCCCTGATGAGCTCCTGCAGTTCAAAAGTTACCACTGTGCAACTTGCAAGGCTTACGACGTGGGTCTGCTTGGTCTGAGCCAAGATCCAGAGGGCAGCAGGGAGAGCCTTCTCAGAGTTGGGCGCGTGCATGGGCACACACGCAGCAGGTCCAAATGGGCATGGTGGGCCGGATCCGGCCCCTGGGCTGTAGTTTGAGGACCCATGGATCACAGGGTCATGGTGGGCTTTAGGGATTTGGCATAAGGACCAGCAGCTCTGAATGTTTTTGGAACAGTCAACTGGCCTCAGAGTTGGGGTTCTGAAATTAATGCTTGGCAAAGTGTATGTGAGTAAGAGAAGCAGCAATTTCAAATGGAGGTGGGAGCGGAATAGGGGTACTGAGAGCTGGCTGAAGGTAAAGCATCTTTGTATCTCTTTTTTGGCGGTTCTGATATAAGTAATGTATTTGCTGCCTTGTGTTAGTGCCTCTGCCTCCACTTACACTGTAGCTTTGTAAATCAAACCAATACTGTAAAAACCAGGCATGTCTTTGATGTGTTCTTTCTGTCCCTGGAACATCTTATTACCTGGAAAAGTGGAGATACACAATGGTATTTAAAAAAACATAAATACACGTGCCTACTTTGAAACTCCATATTGATGTTTTGCGTCTTGTAGGTCTCTGCTCTTTGTTCTGCACACAGAAGTCTTCAGTTTGTTCATTCTGTCTCCCCTTCTCACACTCCTATAGCTGTGAGCAAATATACTACAAAACCATGTTTTGTAAATATGCCTCCTCTAAGCCTAGGTACAAAAAGAAACTGGCTACTGAAAGGGAAAAAAAATGGTAGGGTTGGCTGAAAGAACAGGATGGAACTGCTTTGCAAGTGTGAGACAAAGGTATTTATTTTATAATAAAAAGGAATAAGAATGCAACATAAAATAATTCAAAATTTCATTTGTTTGTTTGTTCTGGTATAGGTCTGAGCTGTTGAGATCCAGATATATGCTGGTGACATGCAGATAAAGATACAGTCCTGCTAGAAAACATACTTTATCAAAGGCATTTTAATTTGTGTTTCTATAATAACAAGGACATCTGCCAAAGAGTCTGACATTACAACTTCTTTCTAAAAAATAATTCTGTTTGTATAACAAAGTGATCCTGTGCACATTTATAAGGGAGTGAATATCACTGAGTTCAGTCAGAGGCACTCTGAAAAGTGTATACAAGATTACAGTTTCACAAGAGTGTGGTTCTCTTTATTAAAAAGACAGCCACATCAACAGATCAGTTGGAGTGGCGTATGGGAGTCTGGATACTCCAAAGGAAGCTGAGCAAAAGTTGTAGGCAAGAGGGCCATGAGCCAACGCAGGAGAAATTTTCCTTTCTGATTCAGTTTTTGAAGGGTAAAAACATCTTGCATTCACATACACTGTTACCCCTTGATGAACATCAAACAGAGGAGATGCGTGTCTCTAAACACAGAAGGACACAAGGTGGGCATGCTCTTTTTGTAGTCTCCCACAGGGCAAGCGGTTAAACACAGGAAATGTGCTGCTTCATAAAGTACAATCAGGGCCATCTTAACGCATGGGCTTGATGGGCACTTGCCCATGGGCCCCATACTAATCTGTGTATGTTAACCCTTCAATGCACCTTGTATCATATATGATACATACCGATCAAAGGTGTATAGTTACTTCACTAATTGCTAATTTAAGTTCTTTTCTGCTTTGTATCGTTCCTGATACACACCGGCACTGTGAGTAATTGTCATAGGGGCCCCAGTACACTGCTTTGCCAGGGGCCCATAATGCTGTTAAGATGGCCCTGAGTACAAATTGTCCTTAGTTAACTTGGAGGCTTAGCTGCATGAGATGGTAGTTGTCATAGGTTTCATGGGAACACACAAGAATCCCATGAGCCTGCACAGAGCTTAGACCCCAGCCAGAGCATCTGGATTACAAATGCATTCATGCTCCTCAGATGCACTTGCTGCCGTGGTAGTGTCACCACCCAAGGCTTCTTGTTTTGCAACTTCAGTTGTTGCTTTTTCTGATTAAGTACCTGCTTCCTGCCAAACTGGAGGAGAAGTTCATCACATTCTTTCAAGTTCAAAGTAAAAACGCACACACATTTGTAACACATGCATTCAAATTTATTTGTATATACATTTCACTGGCTGACAGAGACCAGATTGCCACTAAAGAAAATTAAAAGGATATATCCTTTCTATATCCACATAGAAAATGGTGCTTGCATATACAGTCATATGAGATAAATGCATGGGTCTATTTTGTTATATGTACACGCATCAGGAAAACCCCCCAGCCCTGTGCAGGCACCAGGAAGCAGAATGTTTCCAGCTCTTTCTCAGCTGATTTGCTAGTGTACCTAATCTAGATATGGTTCTGCACATTTACATGCTGTATGAATGAGACAGCTACACAACAGACAATGGGATTCTGCGCATGTCCACTCAGAAGTAAGTGTCAGGTAAACATGCATAGGACTGCCATCTAAAAGCCAGAATTATAAATTTACCTAGAAGGGAGTACTGCTGAACCCCATGGGAGTGACCTCTGAACAAAGCATGTATACTATGCAAGTCTGTCTTGCCAGTGTTCTTCCCCAGTCTGGTGTGTAGACTACAATTCCCAGCATGTTCTGCTAGCCATGCTGACTGGGTCATACCAGGAGTTGTCATTTGACACCCCTGGAGAGCACCAGGTCAGGTAAGGCTCATAAATGCCATTATAGGCAGCTGGATGAAGAATCACCCACAGATAACAACCACACTAATCAAAAGGTTTGCAGCTTCAGTGGACACAAAACGTTTGGCAGGACCGTGGTAAACCAGAGGATCATGAACTTGATTTGATGTTCCTGTACATAATGCATGCCTGATATGTCAGGCTGAATTGCAAATCACCACAATCAGTGAGAAGCAACTTCCCTGTGGGTCTGGCATTGTTTCTGCAGCAAACATACCATCTGTGTTCTTCGGAAAAAGGAGCATGGGGCTGAGGTCCTTGCTCTCTGGTTGCAGCCCCATCATTTGAATCCAAGACAGACACAGCTGAGTAAATCTGCCAGATCAAGGCTGTTCTCCTCATTTAACTGCTTATTGTTGTATTAAAGGCCCATCCAGTTTGACAGGTCATATGAAAAAAACAAAGGCAGCTGCCTATTCCTCCCTCCACCAACATGCTTTGTATAATATCTTGCCAGAGATCCAGAGATATCTTTATATCTTTATAATGTTTTGCCAATTGATCCAGAGATCCTGAACACTTGCATATTTTTCATGATCCTTGTGTTGGCCTAATAAAGGTATTATAGTATATGGATTTTGGAAGTTTGACAGGTAGCTGAAAGCACATTTACATTTGACGTATGTGTGCGTGTGTGTGCAGGGTAGGGGAGAAGTATATGTTCTTTCCCCTAAATCTAGTCTCCACCTGTACTTAACTATCTCATGCCAGAGAAAAGTGTGATCTAGACAAAAGTTAGCTGGATGCCTGCAACAAATGTGTAACAAATGTGTAACTGTGGAGCTTATATTGTTTGGATATAATATTCAACTTAATCCTTAAAAATGTAATGATATGAGGGAGAGCGTAGTCTGAAGGATCTCTGAAGAATCCCTCCAACTCTGTCAGTCTGTGGTTGCCAACAGCGATCATATAAACAGCATTTCTGAAACCATACAAGGTGACTCACAAAAACTTTTACTAAAATAGGTCAAACTGGTAGGTCAAATTTAGCCTGCAAATTTAGATTTGCAAAGGGGAAGCTTCTTCTACCATCCTGAAGGATCGCACTAACTGAATCTGAAGTGAGAACAACAGAAGCAAGCTCAGTGAACAAGTTACATGACTCCATAACCCATCGTGGGCTGCTTCTCTCAGAGAGTTGCTGTGTTACATGAACCTGAAATTATTCCATAGGCTGGCTGGCTGGCTGGAGTCAACAAGAGCCCCTGACAACCCACATCTTGTTCTAGAGGTTGTTGCACTAACAGTGCAGTATCATGTTGTCTGAAACTGGGTGACCAACCCCATTGTCTTGTACTGAGAATCAGCTACTTAGCAGCTCAGTAAGAGCAGGAAAACCACCTTGCTACTCTTGCCTAGTACGCCCAGGCACCTGCCAGTACCAGCTGCTCCCAAAGTGCCCAAGGGTGCTTGGCGTGGCTGACACTGGCTTGCTGGTCTCACTGCCATGATTAGGAGCTGGTTTTGCCTCAGCACAAACTTCTCCCTATTTGTTTCTCCCCGAAGATCATGGAAGCCAGATGGCTAGCCAGGTTTTACAATCCCTGTTTTAACAGCTCCTTCAAAGTGCCAAACAGCATGTGTGTATGTGTGTGGGTGTGTGAGTGAGTGGAATAGAGTCAGTGGCTGTCAATTTTATTTTTAAAAAATTACATGCTGTGGGTATCTTAGTTTTTTCATTTTTTCTTTATTTCTTCTAGCTGCTCTTGCGCAGCTTCAGAGTAAACATTTGTGTGAGTGTAGAAAATTGAAGCCTTAGATGGGGCAATGTCTTACTAGCAACCAAATAGGGGAATGTTCTCCTTTGTTTTTTCTTGTTGGCTGTCAAAAGGCAAGCTGTCAAGGGAAAGCAGGGAGTCAGTGACCTTTACATGTGAAAAGAGGGTGATACCATTTATATCCCCTGGCAGTGCTCAGAGTGATGTGCATTGCTTATTTTTTCCTGGGACTCTAGCTGCTTGGGAATGTACAAAAATGTATCCCACCCCCTTTGGGGAAAAGGAATTTTGACCTCTTCTTTTGACTCCCCCCAATTTGCAAAGAGGATAAAGTAGAGCACCCTAAACTCTAAAATACCTTTAGCTGATTTGGTAGTTAGTTATCAATCAAAACTCTGGAGTTAAGGGGATTTTGACAAGGCAATGGGGGGAGTAGGACATATACAGGGTCATTCCACTTTTCCCAAATTAGTGATCGTTTCCAAAACTCACTTCTTTCTTCAATGGATCTTGGCTCTTCTGGGAGTGGGAGAAGACCTGATGAAAGCTGGTGAACATCTTGGCACAGACATTTGGGTACATGGCTGAAAGGGCATCTCTCAGCTGGCAGCTGTAGAACCACAACTATCTTGGAAGGCAAGCTATAGCTGCTGAAATCCTCTCTTCTGCACAGCCCCATCACTTTCTGCATCCAGACCTTATAATATAACCCAAGCAATCCATATTGAAGCCTGATGCCAATACCAGCTTTCTAGCACTGCTTTATGTTGCTTTCTTAAATTTGAAACTGAAAAAATAGAAAATGGTGCCATTATCTGATTGATAGAAGCATGCCATTTGGGAATTAACACATGACATGAGCAGTCCCATGACAAGAGAAGTGACTTGGATCAGGAATGCCATACGGGGGTATTGGGGTTAACATTTTCCCCTTGCACCTGTTCCTTGATGCACATAGTGTCTCTCTTCGTACACCTCAGCTTTAACCAAAGAGAAAACATACAGACCCAGCATGGACTGGTGGGGGCTACACAAAGGAGTGAGACAGATGAATAAGATCCATAATCAAGGAAACCTCTGCCAAGTCAATCCCCTTCAATAAATGAAACTTCAGAAGGAAGTTTGGAAACGGAAATCATCCTCTATTTTCAGGCCTTTAGCCACATGTGATAAGGATTTTAATAAGGTCCTGGCAGTTCTCATTGTTGATTGTTAAAATTGTTTCAGTATATGCAGGCGTGTGTCATCAGTTTATATGTCTGAATGTTATTTTAAGGTTTTTAATCTTTGTAAATTGTCCAGAAAATTTTGCCTATTGAGTGGCACAGAAATGAATTAAAATGAAGTTGCAGAAATGCAATTTCAAGCTTTTTTGCAGTTCACAGAGAGCTGCAGCAGTCCTTCTCAGAAGACTTATTATTCTGAACAAGTGGAAGGATGTTGTGGATACAAGAAATACAAGAAGTTCTTATGGACCTCTTTCTATTTCTGTCCCGCAATCTTGCTGTTTTGGTACAGTGTTTGTCCCAGTTCTGCAGTCCTCAAACTGCTGATTAACTCCCACCAAAAGACCTTTGCTTTACACTGTATTGATCTAGGACTTGTTTGCTTTGCTTGAAGTAAAGCGCAAACCACACCATTTCATCCTTGTCCGGGCACCGCCATGACATCTCTGCTGCTGCTGCTGCCACTGTTTGTGGTTCTTCTGAGTCCAGGAGAGTCATTCCAGGTGAGATCCCAGCACATCCATTTGATATCCATTTAATTGTTTCCTTTCTGCTCTGGTTCCCAGTAGGCCCATTATAGTTTATACCCAGATTCTGAGTCTCATGAAAACATTCACAACAGAGTTTTGAAGCTTGACCATTAGACAAGTAAGACATTCGTCCCTGTTGTGAGCATAAAAAGGAAGGGTAGAGGGAGGTGTCAGCAGCTGATAAGGTATGCAAGATGGAGACAAGTTGCAAAGCTTGTTCCTGCCCCTAAAATTCACCCTAGTCGTTCAGGCCAATTCTTGGGGCTTGGGATTTGCTCATGATTCTCAGCTGCTGTTCTTCCTAGTATATTGTTTTATGATGGATGCAAAGAAAATCAAGTTGTTACTCAGTTGTTGCAGGGGACCCTAACATTCCTAAGAGAAATTATATTATTTGGGTCATTCCACTGCATGACTGTTGCTGTTTGAAGTCCTGTATAAAACTGCACAAAGCTCTGTGGGTCACTGGCCTTGACATGCCGGAGATGGGCAGCACATTCCTGTCACCCCCTGAGGCCTGCATCATTTGAAAAGAATGTGGAAGGGCTTTAAAGCTTTTGCGTTTAGAATTCTGATTCTACAAGCTGAGTGTTCCGCACTATCCTGCTACCGTGGAGGCCTTTTAAAATGTCACGTTTCCCAAAAAACTCAACATACTCAGACACCATCCCAAATAACACTAAGAAAACATTGGCAAAGGTACCTCCTTCCCCACAATATTTCCTCAACATTCTGTGAACTGTGTGTGTACTTCAAATCATTGTAGGATACCTATTTCCTTCTCCCTCACAGAAGATATGTCTATGGTGCAATTTAAAAAGCAAACAAGCAATCCTGCTGTAATAAGGCTATTACCTACCTGGGTCATATAATACTGGAATGGGGACTGTTTAATCCCATACTTGTCCAAGTGCGTATATCTGGCAGTGCCTGGAGCCCCTGCTCCTGACTACCATACTTTGGGCTGAATCTGTGAATATCCCATAAAGAGTGCAGTAATTTCTTATGCTCTGGTGTCTGCGCTTTCCTCTCTTTTATGCCACCCTTTCAAGCACTGCCTGAGCTTGGCAGGGATTCTGGCCTTCAGGTGAAGAATGGAAGAAACTTTCTATTGCTCTTTAAGATTGCCATATAGACTGCACAAGAGCATTCCATGGTTCATTTAGATACTGCTCAATAGCCATAGTGCTCTGGGAGGGTAGCAATTAATTAAAAAAATAAAATGCAGTACTACCGATAACCACATTCAATACCATCAAGCAATGAGGCCTTTACAGACAGAATATGTCCCCCAAAGACCATTAAATGACTTGCTCTGAGAGCAAGGCACCAGAAAGAGAGATGGGCCCAGGAGGGCCTCAGTGGGGAGCTTGTTTCATAATCAGGAGCCGCCACTGAGAAGGCCCTCTTTCTTCTGGGCACCAACCTGGCCCCTCTCAGACTTTACGCTTTTCGCATCAGAGCCACCAGTTCATTCTGTGGCAGCTCCTGGTGTCCCTGAGCCCTCAGTGAGCTCCTTCCCCTTCTTACAGCCATTGCCCTAGTGTGTGTGTGTGGGGGGGGGGGCGGTCCCTGCCAAGGTGTGGCACTCCATTCCGCAGGTACCCCAACTTGCCTGCCCTTCACATTACCTAAGTTTCATTTATATGCAAATTTAACTGTCTAATCAACTAAAAGCCATGCCATCAATCAACTAAGATTTATCTGGTAACATTGGGGGGCTTTTAAGCCTGTAAAAGGTGCTAGCAGGATTGGTTAAAATAATTACCTGTGAGATTATATCTTCCCAATTTACAACGTAAAGAGTTTTTAAAAAATGCAGCAGCCTATACATCTGATAAATATTAATAGTGTATATTGCTTTTACGGGTGGGGGAGGGGGATTGGACTGGAAACCTTTAAAGAGAGAGGATGCTGCACAGCCCATGGCTGCCTTTGAGGAGGTGTTTGTGCTTTCTGAGGCCTAGGCAGTGCAAGCCCCTCAGCAGCCTTGGAGGTGAGCCATGTCCCCAAAAGCCTCATCAGTACAGAGATGGGATTGCAAAGAGCAGGAAAAGAAGAGAGGCCTAGGCTGGCAGGGCTGAATTGTTTTTGAAAAGCGGCCTGTGCTGTTCCAGCTCAGCCATCAATGTTTGTTTTTCTGGCAGGGGCGGCATCACAAGCCACGCAAGGACCATTATGAAGGTGAGTGTGAAGCAATTCTGTGAGTTCATGCCAGCTGAGAAACAGCAACCATGGAATGAACCCCAAGTGTGGCCTCCTTCCACACACCCAGCACCTCCAGAAGTGCTGAAGTCCAGCTCCTAAATTTCTCAGTCACTTTTTGGGCATGCTGGGAGTTGTAGTCCAGTCTATGAGGGTGGCACCAGGTTGGGGAAAGCCAGGTTTTCAAAGGGTAATTCCCTGCCAGTTTTTGCTAAATTATCAAAGAAAGAGTTCCCCCACCCTGCTTGTGTGTTGCCAAAAAAGGCAAAAGGTTTCCATAAAATGTGCATATGCTAGTTTATGGGTATAGATGCAAATATGTCTGAATGAAAACCTAGAAATGATTACTATAATTTAGGTGGGCAAACAATCCCTCTCACCCTACTCTCGTATAGTTCTTTACCTTAAAACCTGACTTGGACTGGCCTGGCCATCAAACAGAGGATGCCTGTTCTCTATAAAGCAAGTTTCTGGACAGAGGGGCCCTGTACCAAGGTCCTTCTGGCAGGCCCCATCTTCCTTTGGTGCTTCCCACAGGTGGGCAGCAGCAAAAGGACTCTGGCCAGCATTTATTTATTAAAACATTTATATGCTGCCCCATTCGCCGAAGCCTCGGGGCGGCTCACAACATAAAAAATAACAATAATAACAATATAAAATATAAAATAACAATATAAAATAAATAACAATATAAAAGAAGTCACCCTGGCCAGATAAAATAATCAGGGTCTAGCCTCCATGAGAATTTCTCACAGCACCCCAGATCCATTGTTTTTGAGGAGTGTTACTGGAAATTATCCTGGCAGCTGGACCCAGCTGTTCTGCAACTGCTTGGAGTGTCGAGCCTGGAAAAAGATTAAGGTGGGGCTCGGGCAGGAATGAGCAGTCGGCCTTGCCAAAGTGCTAGGGGCCTGGAAGTTGCCCAAGAATGGCATGGACTGATGCCAGTCCTGTGTCTCCAAACATTCACGCCCACACACACTGTGGCTAAAATGTGCGGTGATATTTTGCTGATCAAAGGTGTAAAGGAGCCTCATCATTGCAGGATGGGTGAGCTCATATTTTGGAATTGTAGTGGTGAGGAGTGGGCCATTTCACACAGTAGTAAAGGGTTGCAGAAAGGAAGAGGGTATTCTGTTGATCATTTGTCAATTTTTGGTTTCAGAATAACAGGCTACATAAATACTGTTGTGGTGGATACTAGCCAGGGTGCCTTTCCCAGTTGCACTGCACAGCAATCTGCAATGGCTTGGGCAAGGCAAAGAAATCACATATTCTGCATCCTTTTTTTTTTTTTGGTTAATTGCTGGGAAAATATGACCTCCCCACAGCAGAAGTGCTCCTTTGAAGAAAAACATCTGGATCCCGTGAATGAATGATGCAATGATTGCATGAAAAAGTAAGGCCCTAAGAGTCTTCTGTCACTTCCAAAGGTGACTTTCTTAAGGGGACCAGAAGCAGGACAGGCCTCCCAAGTGACCTGCCAGGCGGAAGATGCCAGAGTTATATGTCAGCCTTTATATTTTCTTCCCCCCTGAGCCTGTATGCAATGGAAGCAGCCCATCCACTTTTACCTTGCAGAGGAAGAATCCAGTGAGGAGCTCTGCCATTTCCCTTTCCGTTTCCAGCGAAAAATGCACCATGCCTGCCACTCCGGTACCTATCATCCTAAACTCTGGTAAGCACTTGTTCACTGAAAAGAGCTTCAGCCATTAGGAGAGTGAAAACTATGGACGATGCTAGGAGGGAACAGAGGATAGGGTGGGACTTGATCAGTCTTTACTCTGAGGTAAGCACAGGAAGTCGTGACTTACAACCTTCCATTTTAGCTTTGGCCTAGCTTCCATGTATTCCTTCTGTGACTTTCCCTGATCAGGTGCGCCACCACAGAGAACTATGACCGAGACCAAAAATGGAGATACTGTGGGAAAAGTGAAAGGCCAAGAGGTGAGTCTGTGTTGGGAACATGGCAGGCATGTTGTGAGCGGAGCTGGCTGGAGCCGGGGGTCAGACTAGATGGCCTGGGAGACCCCTTCTGACTCGCTCTGTTTCTATGTTTCTGTGAAACTGGAGGAACCTTCAGCTGGCCTGGAGTGATAAGAGAACCATGACAAGGATGTGTACATTGTCCCCCAGCTGTTGACAGTCTCCCAAAAAACAAGTCTTAAACTGCTTCAGCAACCAGCAGTGTCAGGCTCCATGGTCAATGGCATGGGCTGCTCTGTCCTTGCTGTAGTAGCTACGTAGCCCAAAGCCTGAGACTTCTGGCCAAATATGGCTGACCTTTGGCTTCCTTTTGCAGGACACTGTGACTCTAACCCATGCCAGAACAATGGTGTCTGTGAAGCTCGGCAAAATGGGTTCCGTTGCTCCTGTGCCCCCGGTTACCATGGGAAACGCTGTGAGAGAGGTACTAGAGCTTGGGCCATGGAGCCGTGGACCTAGTCCGATTCCTTGATGGCCTTGATGGCCTAGTTCAGGCCATGGATAGGCATCTCCTTTGGCACCACAACCAACTAGAAAGGAGTTTTACACTGGGACAAACATGCTGTCATCCCTCTCTGTGCTGAGGCCAAGGTCCTAGCCCATAATGCCTCAGGTCAAATGGCTGAGGGCCATGCCTCCATTATAAATGGTGTTACTGAACCATCCACTCAGGGTTGGTAAGCCTCTTATCCTTCTGGAACCAAATAATTCAAAATTAGCATGGAAAATGTTGTGATATGGTGCTGGGACTTACAAGGAGTTGATGGGGCATTTCTAAAGTATGTCATGTCCTAGTGATGGCTATGGAGGCCACCCACAGATGGAGGCCTACAGCTGCTTTGGGGGCTGATTTTCAACTGCACCAGGTAATGATCGGCTGCCAGAGTCCCTTCATAACTTTGTTTTGCAGAAGACTGCTTTGGAGCACGAAGACAGCTACACATTGGCAGGAAGGACAGCTGGATGCGGTTCCATCAACCTACGAGACTGGAGGAGTGCCACTGCAGTAAAAAGAAGATCCAGTGCAAGGCTGTTCATGGAAAGGGTCAGAGCTAAGTAGAAACAGGTTGCAAACAGTATCAGAACAAAGGAGAACGAGAGGTCCATTCATGCTGCTTTCATCATCCTAAAAGAGTGGGACTGCAAGTCCCATGAATCCCAGTCATCCTGGATGAGAATGATGGGAGTTGCAGTCCAACACATCTGGAAGGCAGGCTGGCAAAGGCTGTATTTGTGGGTGAGGAAAGCAAAACCAGACATGGTTCCTGCCTCTAATGCCTCTAATGTGCTTGTGCTTGTGCTTCACTTGTGCTTCATTGGCTGCACTGCTCACCCTGCCAATAAAGGGTAGCTTCTAATTCACACACCAACAAAATTCTGACAGCACTGAGTTTCATTGCTGAGCATTGTCTGTTATATTTGTATTTCTGGTCATTTTTAGGACCTAACTAAGCATTGGACTCAACTGCACATAGCATAACTGCTTTCCTTTTTTAAGAGAAAACCCTGTTTGGGAATCTTTGATTTGGAGTACAGATGAATGCAGATGTGGGGAGATACCTAGTCCTTTTGCTAGCTGCCTCTTCTTCTCTCCTCCCACTTTTGAAGTATATTTTCTGTTTAAGGCTGGTGCAATTACGTTATATGCAACCGCATACAGGTCTGCTCAGACCCTCAGTATCCCAATAATGTCACTTATTTATAAAAAGTGATCCAAATGCTTTATGAGTTCGTATGATCCATTCTGTATCAAAAAGGCTTATACTGCAAGAATCCTACTGCATGTAGATCCTATAGCATATGATTTAGAATCAACTGTAACAGAAGAACCTGATTTGACAATAACAGCCTTGCTGCTGTTCACAGTGTCGTGCCCTCCCTTGGTTGCCATCACTGTATTACCAAATAGTTAGAACTCCTGTGATCTTTGGAAGCTTCCCACTCTTGTCCATTCATCCATGCAAATCAATGTCTTGCAATCAGGTTGACTGAAATGAAGGTTCTAATACCCAGTGGTGGGCTGGTACATTGTGAAATGCAGGAGCTCCTCATGAGAGCCATGCTCTCCCCAGGTCTGAAAGTGTAGGTGGTCAGATTGAGCTATTACTATATATGTGTATGTATGTACATCCTCACCCACAAGGAATATGTAACATAATGCCAATCTGATTATAGGTTCGGTTAACACGCATAGAATAGTGACTTGGCAAACGGTGGCATGTTGAGTAGCAGGTTAGGATTTGGCTGGGGAAAAGCAGGGGAGACTGGGGACTCCTATGTCCATGGGACCCCTTGTCCATTGCAGCTTTTATTTTGAGCTTTATACTGTTAAAGACCAGACAGGAGTAGAGCTTCAACAAAATGCTGGCAGCTCAGTCCTGACTGCTTGAAGGCTCACCGTAGCACCAAACCAGCGTGTGTGTGAGGCATTTGCCAAAGCCAGGCCTCTTGTATCTGGAGTCAGTGGCAGGGCTTTCATGCCAGAAAGGTTTAGCAAGCCTGTCCCTGCGACACTAAGACTCCTTCACACAACATAAAGCAAAGGAGATGAAGCACAGAATGAATGCAGACATTATCATTTCTTACTGGGATGATAAAGCATGAAGACTGGGGTTAAAATGCAATGAATGAAGTGGAGGAAAGGATCCCCCCCCATCCCCCACCTTGGTTGATGGGTCAATGGATTAAGCTGTTTTTACATCAAGGATAGGCAGCCTAGTGCCCTCCAGATGTTTTGGAGAATAACTAGAAGAAGCCCCAGCCAGGACGGCCAGTGGTGAGGGGTTGTGGAGATCTGGAGGGTAACAAACTGCTTACCCTGAGACGCACCCTCAATGCCAGAAAAGGGGAGGGTTATACTAGGGTACTAAGTAGTGGATTGGTGGATTCTTAACTGTGCCATTAGTCCCTGATCTAGACCTGCCTGCCTTTTGTCTCTGAGAAGCCACAGCTCAGCCTGGTGTATGCTTGTTTTGTGTGCAGAATAGTTTGGGTTCAATCCCTGACACCACAAAAAAGAATCAGATAGCAGCTGATGCAAAATAACGCTCCCTAAGGACTGAGGATAGAGGGGGACTACCAGCCAGAATAGGCGATATGGAGCTAGATGGACCAATAGCCTGGCTTGGCCTAAACTTCCAATGATCTGTACTGCTTCTTCTGACCCACAGCATGTGCAAGAAATCCCTGCTTGAATGGAGGCCACTGCTTAGAGCAGAAAGATGGCTGGGTCTGCGCTTGTCCTGAAGGCTTTTCTGGACCACTGTGTGGCATAGGTATGTTTGTAGATATTCATTAAAGTATATTTATGCCTGTGTGCAAAAACCTAAGTTTAAACCTGTGGTAGATAAAGAAGGGCAATGAAATGGCTATGTGGGAATCCATGTGTGGGGAAAAACTGATGCACACTAAGACGGATTATTGCAAGGATATTTCTGTCCCACTCTTGAATTCTAAGCAGAGTCTTGTTCTTTGGTCAAGAAATAGGCATCTTATAGTTCCAAAAAGAATCTGTTAGCTGTGCTGCCACCGCTGAAATGCAAGGAGAATTGTTAGGAAAGGGATAGAAGTCAACTCTTGAGCATGAAGTGCATCCTTGGTTGAACCCTCTTCAAAGGGATACTTGCAAAGAACTCGTATGTCTCAGTGGAATGAACCCAGGGGACCTACATTTAAAGCATTAATCAGCTACAGTAGGGATGGGCAACGTGCAGCCCTCCGGAGAGTTTTGGACTGCATCCATGAGCAATGTTGGCTGGGGATGAAGGCAGTTGCTGTGCAGCAACATCCGCTAGGGGCCACAAGTGTCTTCAGCCCTGAGTTACACTTCAGTTAGCTGGCCCAAAGCCAGTCATCTCTCACAGTCAGCTTCCCATCTGTAAAGCAGGACTTGCAGTGACTTACTCCACAGGGTTGCTACGAGGATAAATGCTCTGATTGTTGAGAAAGACTTTGCACTCTAAATAAGCTGTGCACATTAGCAGTAATAATGAGTATCATAATAGAACCCGCTGGGGAAAAATAAGGTATAGATTCCTTAAAGGTACTACATGTTTCAAACAACCAAAGAAATATTTTGTTCACACAGAGCATACTCATCACAATAGTATTACTGGGTATGTGTATTTTTTAAAGAATTGGGTACATTTACAAATACAGAGAAGGATCAAGGCCCAGTAATTCAGATGATGAGGCTGGCATAGGATATTGGAAGAGAGGGACAACTATTCTGAACCAGTAAGGTTATACTATTCTTTCATTCTCAAACCATCTATGGTGAGGAGCTGAAGAAAAAAATAATCAGGCCAGTTTAAAACCACTTGCATGGCAAAACGGGTGACTCAGATTCCCTGGTGTCTCATCCTAGAATTGGAGGCAAGAAGTGGTAAAGGAAGTTCTGTTCTGAAGGGCTGAGAACCATGGGGCACAGGGGAGTAGTATGTGGGTATGTATACTCAGGGGCAGTGCTTAAGGCCAGAGGACCAAAATTAATTCTATATGCAAGTTTACACATACTCTAAGGTCGATCTGTATGTGAAACTCTAAAGGAGCCTGTCTCTTCGGGACACCCCTGTTTGTAAAGAGGGATGTATGGGAAGGGGAAAGGTGGGCATTTGATTTCAGAAAAAAACCTTGGACCAAAAGATTCAAGTAGGGGAAGAGCAGCAGGAGATGATGCACATGTAGGCAAACATCCAGCTAGTCTAGGGGACCAATTGTAACAGAGCCCCCATACCTTTATGTCAGCCTATGGATAGCAGGGTGGTGAGGCAGACAGGCTCCCAGAGATTTGGGGCTCCTGCCCTGGTGCGCCACCTCCTCATACCACCTCTTCTGTACTCTGCGGGAGAACTGGGGCAAGCACTGATTTGGATTCCCAGAACGCAGCCTTTCCCGTGGGCCAAGCCCAGTCCTCTCTCCCAGTCCTTCCTCCTAGTGCTACCCTCTTGCTTTCAGCAAAACAATTTTTGAGAGAGGAAGAAATCGGGGAGGCAGCTGCCATATGCCACGGTGGTGGTGCAGGGAGTGGTGACAAGGTGTTGAAGACATAGAAACTGAGCGAGTCAGAAGGGGTCTCCTGGGCCATCTAGTCTGACCCCCAGCTCCAGCCAGCTCCACTCATGACACGCCTGCCAGGTGCATGTCCAAGACCAGAGCTGCATGTGCTGCGTGGCCTGACCTGTGCCTCCCGGGCTGGTCTGCTGCCCTGAGCTGCAGGAGAGGACCCTGATCAGATTCATCCAACATGAAAAACCACGTAGCTTGTAAGCAACATTTCTTGGACCAGCCTTGTGTGCTACCCAGGAAGCCTGCAGGAAGATTGTGGCTGTTAGTTATGATGGCTTTGTCACACCACATGCTGGGGAACGTGAACAGGGCAGTGCTGTTCTTGCAGCCCTATCTTTCTCACGGGCTTCCCAGAGGGGCCCGGCTGGCCTCTGTGGGAAGCAGGAGTCTGGACAAGGAGGTGTTTTCTCTGATGCAGCACGGCTCTTTTTGTGCTTTTCAGGTGTGACAGGCTCCGAATGCTCTGAGATATGATGGGGAGTGGCAATCCTCTTGGGACAGGCAAACAGGGTCTTGAAAAGTTTACCTTCTTCGTGGTGTAACATGTTTTTTCAGACTACTGAGGGTTTGCCTCCGGTATTTTTATTTCCTAGACCACAATCAGACCTGCTACAGTGGGAATGGGCACTCATACCGAGGCATGGTCCAGAGCAGTCGCTCAGGGATCCCCTGCCTGCCCTGGGACTCCCCCATCCTGCTTCAAGAGTTCTCCAGCAATTTCCCCAGAGCATCCAGCTTGGGTCTGGGGGAACACAACTTCTGCAGGTGAGCTGCAGGGTCAGAGTCGTATGTCAGCCCCAATAACAGCACACAGAGTAAGGGCCCCTGTGCATGAGGCAGTGAACCTGCCTCTTCACTGGGGCCGCTGCTTCTGTTCTCTTTGTGAGAGGAAGAGCGCCTCCTTTAAAGAAGTCTTTTTCCAGAGAGTTCCCTTCTGTGTGTTTCTGTATGAGCAATTACACAACTGTAAGGTACTACTATGGTGGAGAGCAAAACTGTGTATCTGCAAAAGGCTTTCCATAGCGAATTATGGCACCATGGCAGAAAACACTGCACTTTCCTCACTCTAAAAAAGCTGCAGAAATTATTAAAAAAAACAGGGGAGAGGCCCTGGAGGATGTAAAGGACCTGCAACTTCCACTAGTGAAGGACCACAAGCATGCAAGAAATGCCTTGCAAAGGGAAGCCTCCAAGAGGAGATTGAGGAGGGGACACAAGAAGTGTGTGAGGGGCAAAGGGCCCAGGGCTGGGAAGGACCAAAGAGCTGCTACAAAAGCGCGGGGCAGAGGAAAGGAAAGTGAAATGGCAAGGCGGGAGGAGGGGAGGCCGTTCAGTGCTGCTTTGGCTGGAGGCAGGACTCGACCCTTTGTGCAGAAACCCAGACAGCGACAGCCAGCCGTGGTGCTACGTGCTGCAAGAGGGGCACCTCACCTGGGAGTTCTGCAATGTCACTCGCTGCCAAGCCCAGCCTGCAGGTAAGGCATGCACCATGCTCCTTGAAACAGTTGGGGGGGGCTGAACCTCAGACAGGAATGAGCCAAGCTTCTTTTCTCCACAGGCACCACAGCATCCCCTCCAGTAATAACTGTTCAGCATGTAAGGGACTCAGCACCAGTCGTTACCACTAACTTGACCCAGACTGTAACTAGGTCTGTCCCGGCTGCAGCTTGTGGGAAGCGTTATACCAAGGTCACCTCTTCACGTTCCCGTGTAGTGGGGGGTATGGTGGCGCTTGCTGGTTCCCACCCCTACATGGCCGCCATATTCATCGGGGAGCAGTTCTGTGGAGGGAGCCTCATCAGCTCCTGCTGGGTCCTGACTGCTGCGCATTGTTTCGAGAACAGGCAAGTCTTGTTCCTTTTCCTGCTAAGGAAAGAAGGAAATGGCCTTCAGAGGGTCTGGCTCAGACCTTTCAGAGGCGCTGCTGACCACAGATTTTGCCCTACAGGCCCAATGTGTCCTTGATTTCCGTGGTGCTGGGCCATACTCTCTACAACCCCAACACCGTAGGCTCCACGAAAGTCCGAGTACAGAATTACCTGCTGCATGAGAATTATTCTGTGATTAACAAGCACCATGACATTGGTGAGCTTGTCTTCCTTTGCTTTCCCCCCCTCCTAGCATGGTTCATCCAGCCCAGGCTCCACCAGCTGTTTCATCTTTCCAGAGTCTTGGTGGAGCCATATATGTATGTCAGCTGCACTGAAGAGCAAGGTGGTGTAGTCCCCTTCTCAGAAGAACCGCAAGGCCTAATCCATGCAGTACAGCCCCAGGAGGGAGCAGAAAGGCTGGGCTGCATGTTGCAGTCCAGAGGCCTGTTTCTGTGCCTTGCAGCAGGGCATCTCGTTTCAGCCTGAGGCACTGTTTCTAGGCCAGCTGGGTTCCATCAAGAACAATTTAAGCTTCTGTTTACCTGCCTACAAATCTCATTCCTGAGTGCCAGTTCATTGCTAACTTGCTGTCCTTTATTTCTCCCAGCACTGGTGCGGTTGAAGGAGGACAAGGAGAAGGCACCAGGGCACTGTGTTGAATTTTCACGCTACATTTCCCCCGTTTGCTTGCCCAGTTTGAACAAGACAGCACTTAACATTAGCGAGGAATGCCAGATTGCTGGATGGGGGTATATGTACGAAGGTGAGAAAGAAGTGGCCCAATTCAGCCATGAGGACAGGACGGGCCTCCTTATCCTTTCCATAAAGGTCCAGGCCTACTGGCTGGTTGCCATTCCCTATAGATTTTTGTTCAGGGGATGAGGCATGGAGAGGCACAATGCTGCCTTGTAGTCCTCCTTAACCCTCCCCTCTCGGCCATCTCCAACACAAGAAGAGTCCTGCTGGCTCAGACCAAGGCCTATATAGTCCAGCATGATGTTTGCCCAGTTGCCAACCGGATGCCCCAGTGGGAAGCACAGAAGCAGGGCAAGGGGATAATTTAGCACACTCCTTCTGCTCCTTTATGTCTGATGCTGGACATAAAATAAGCCATCATTTTGGCAAATGCATGCGGCCTGCAACTCCTTTGCACCTTTTCTGTCTTGATTTCAGCAGAGGTGCACAAGCTCCAATGTCAACCCCCTGGATGCCACACCACTGCTGCTGCTCTTCTCATGTGTGCACCCCCTGTCCTCTTATAAATGTGTACTTCTTTGCACATGTGAGGGGAGGCAAGGCCATGCAGGTGGCCTCTGAGGGCCACGTTCCCCATACCTGATCTATAGAGTAAGGAAGATTTCACTAACAATCACGCCGGCAGGGACAGTCCACAGCACCCAGCTAAAGCCTTCTGTGCAAGAGAAGTTGCTTCAGGCTGCCAGCACACTGCAAGTTTACAATGTCCAGAGTTTCTTCTGTGATCCTAAAGGCCACTGGAGAAGAGAGGCCCAGGCCATCCTCCCCAGTCATCCAGATGCGCAGCACCCTGTAATCTAACCTGGAGTGCTGATGCGTTTGTTCATTAGAACCCTGCCTTCTCCCTGCAGGAGCCACCCATCTCGCTAAGAATCTGCAGGAGGCACACGTGCCTATTATGCCTGAGAAGGAGTGCCGTTCTGCCAAGGTGCTTGGGAACCACATTGCAGAAGGCATGCTATGTGCTGGATACCTGGACGGAAGAGCTGATGCATGCCAGGTGAGTCCTTTGTGAAGAAACGGCCAGCCTTCTGGTGGAGCCGCAGGGCCAGGACTCAGCAGGTGCCCAGCATGCAGTGGAGGACCATGGATAGGAGACCCCTGGACTTGCTCCTCCACTTCCCCACTGCAGCCTGCTTGTTCCCCCACCTCTCACTCTGGCCCAGACAGTGGTGGTGGTGAGAAGGAAGAGCACAAGGTGCTCCTGCCTGCACATGCTTCCCTGCTCTCTGCCTGCCAAGCAAGCAAGTCGTAGCAATGCCAACCAAGATGAGGAACTGTTGCAATTGGTGCAAGCAGCACCACTGAAGGAGGGAGGGAACAGCCTCCTGAGGGAGTCTTGCCTAAAACCTGGAGCCAGCACTGGGAGCCAGCCATGTTTGCTAGTCAGTTGTCTTGTAACCCACAGCAAACTAGGCTTTCCAGGCCCTGGAAGTCTTCCTCACTGTAACCCAGTTTTCTTTGCAGCATATTCCAGGTCCAAGATGCTACATCATTTTTCTTTCACAAGAGACCTCTCTTTCCAGTCGTGCTTCTGTATCTGAGGCCCTCAAATATGCCATCACAATTGCAGCCAGACCACCCCTCTCTCTATATTCGCACTGGGGTGCTTTGAAAACTATTGCCCTGCTCAAATCCTTAATAGCTGCTGCAGCCAAAACCCACAAAACGGACATCCAAAATGGCCTTGTTAAAGATTTGAGAGCCAGGCTAGCATAGTGGTTAGAATTGGACTGGGACTGGGGAGATCCAGGTTGTGGCCCCCGCTCAGCCCTGAAGCCCACTGGGAGGCTTTGGGCCAGTCACAGACTCTCAGCCTAACCTGGCTGATAGTGTTGTTGTAGGGTAGAATGAAGAGAAAGAGGATCCTGTACGGCATCTTGGGCTCTTTGAAAGTAAGGTGGGGTGTACATGCCATGCACAAATGAATGGCATGCACAGGACTGACAGAATACATGCACATTGTCCTCTTCTTCCTTGCCTCTCCCAGTGCCTCATATACAAGTTTCTTTCCTGTACACAAACCCTTGGAGGGACCCTTGACAGCCGACATGATCAGACTTCAGGCTTTGGTTTTGGTTTGTTTTTTTCCTAGAACCCCAAGATCAACCAGGATTTGTGGCTGGTGCAAAACTGGCTTGGGGCAGGGATGCAAGGCTCTTTACTTATGGTACCCTATGAGTCATGTAATGAGAAGTCTTGTATAAGCAAGTGTAAATCTGCATTGGAGATCAGGAATTCAGCCTAGTTTAGGTAGTAGGACCGTTCCTGTTGCTGGTATTTCCCAGCATCTAGAAGCCTGATCACCTTCAAATCATCCAATATTCCACAGATCCCTATCTATCTATCTTTCTGCCTGCCACTGCTTTACAGTACTATTAAGCCTCCCATATAAATTTCTTCTCCCACACCCTTCTGAAAAATTAATTAGTCAGAAATTTGTTTCAGCTCACTAGTGGCTGTTAATACAGTCTTTTCTCTTGCCAACCTCTAGCCAACCTCTAGCCAACCTCCCCCAAAGCAGGACAGGGGATATCCACATAGATTAGATGAGGCTGGGGACTTAGGGGCACAGATTAGAGTCACCCCCCTTAAAGTCGAGGGGCTCCTCAGGGCATTGGACATTACAAAGGTGCCAGGCCCTGATGGGTTACACCCGAGAGTACTTAGAGAGTTGGCAGGGGTTCTCTCATGCCTGCTGGCCTCCATTTTTGAGGCCTCGTGGAGAATAGGTGAAGTTCCAGAGGACTGGAGGGTGGCATCAGTGGTCCCAATTTTCAAAAAGGGTAGTAGAAGGGACATGGGGAATTACAGACCTGTTAGCCTTACATCCATTGTAGGAAAAACAATGGAAAGGCTCATAATAGCGAGAGATCTAGTGATGCTAGATAGAGAAGGGAGGTTGAAAGCCACACAACACGGCTTCCGCAAAAACAGGTCCTGCCAGACAAACCTTGTGGAATTCTATGACAAGGTTTCGAGATGGCTAGATGGAGGGGATGCAGTGGATGTGT